>NW_020664447.1:39755641-39787205 GCF_002925995.2 Terrapene triunguis
AAAAAAAAAAAAAAAGGCGGAGTGCAGCGTCCCGACCGAAGATCGATCGGGACGCGGGACAAACACCTAAATATCGGGACGGTCCCGATTTTATCGGGACGTCTGGTCACCCTAAGCCCCGGAGCACCCACGGAGTCGGCGCCTATGGTTCCCACCCCTCCTTCTAAATGGAAAAGCACAAGGCTTAAAATGGATTCCAGAATCATGTGACATGGTCACATGTCCTGTAAGATCCCTAGTCTCCATTCTTCCAGGGCTGGTCAGCACACAGGTATACAGGAAGGCTTGTAAGTAAACAGAGCCATTTACAAACAATTGTCCTAGCTAATGGGAACCATCAAGAGTCCAAGCCAACATTAATGGCCCACACTTTGCATAGTTACAATAGGACTTCAGAGTAATACTTCATATTTCTAGCTTCAGATACAAGAATGATACATTCATACAAATAGGATGAACACACTCAGTAGATTACAAGCTTTGTAATGATACCGTACAAGAAACCTTTTGCATAAAGCATATTCCAGTTACATTATATTTACACTCATAAGCATATTTCCATAAACATATGGAGTGCAATGTCACACCCATAAAAGGAGGTAAGGAAAGAAAAACTGAACTCTGGTTCATATCTATTCCCTCAGCTGCTGGACTAAAAGAACAGGTCATGAATTAAGTAGTCAGGATCACTTATAACTGAAACCAGCAACCCTCTCCTAATATTAGTCTCTGGTTCATCTCAGCTAAGATAATTACTCAGGAGAGCATGGTAGTAATATGCTCTTCTTTCAATGGATAAAAGATTAGTTCTTTTTTAAATTCAGAATGACAATGATGAGCAACCTCGCCATCTTTCGGAAAGGTAAGATAGTTTATAGTCAGAGCACAAGAGTGCAACTCAGGAAAACTGAGTTCTAGTCTCAGATCTGAAGAATAATTACTATTTGAACAGCACCTTGAAAAATAAAAATATAGAGCACTATATTAAAAATAAAATTACATTTAAGAACCACACTTATTTTATGTTTTTAAAAGGCATAAGCACTTGCAGATGTGGTGTCATTTTTCTTTTTGTTAAATGAGTGCATAAAGTATGTTATGTGGCTATTGAGTGTTTTCTCCCTTGTGTCGTTTAACTTCTCTTCAGGTTTATGTATCACATTACAAACAGTATAAGCTATTCACCCCTCAACCAAGGGAGAAAAAACAAAACATATCATACTTTTCCCATCTCTTAAATTAAAAAAAGATGAAGGGAACATTAACACAAACATATTAAGAGTAATAAATATTGTGGTTAAGATTCTACTGTGGATGGCAACTGTTCACAGTTTAACAAATGCAAGTCAGGAAAGGAACACAACTGAGAGTGTTTTTCAAATAACAAGTTTACACTTTCTAGCAACTGTCATCCAAGGTTTTTACAGCACTTTACATAAGCATTATCTAATTAAGGGTATGTCTACATTTGGAGCTTGGAGGGGGCGATTCCTAGCTTGAGGAGACACCGGAGATAGCTTTCATCGAGCTAGCACAGGGGTGGAAAAACTTTTTGGTCTGAGGGTCACATCAGGATATGGAAATTGTATGGCGGGCCATGAATGTTCATGAAATTGGGGGTGGGGTGCAGGAGGGGGTGAGGGCTCCGGCTGGGGGTGCGGGCTCTGGGGTGGATCCAGAAATGAGGAGTTCAGGGTGAGGGAGGGGGCTCCAGGCTGGGGCAGGGGTTGGGGCGTGGGGGAGGGCTCTGGCTGAGGGTGCGGGCTCTGGGATGGGGATGGGGCAGGGCAGGGCCGGCTCTAGGCACCAGTGTTCCAAGCCTGTGCTTGGGGCAGCCCTTTTCAAGGGGCGGCACTCACTCTGGCTTTTTTTTTTTTTTTTTGCTTCAGCGGCAGCAAAAAGCCTGGAGCTGGCCCTGGGCTGGGGATGAGGGGTGCAGGAGAATACTCCAGGCTGGGACCGAGGGGTTCGGAGGATGGGAGGGGGATCAGGACTGGGGCAGGGAGTTAAGGTGCAGGGGTGTGTGTGTGAGGATTCCAGCTGGGGGTGCAGGCTCTGGGATGGGACTGGAGATGAGGGGTTTGGGGTGCAGGAGGGTGCTCCGGGCCAGCACCGAGGGGCTCAGAGGGCAGGAGGGGGATTGGGATGGGGCAGGCTGTTGGGGTATGGGGGGGGGATGAGGGCTTTGCCTGGGGGTACAGGCTCTGGGGTGGGGCCGGGGTACAAGGGGGGGCTCGGGGCGGGGATTGGGGGGTTGGGGGGGCGGGGGGGGGGGGGGGAAATCAGGGCTGGGGCTGAGGACTGGGTCGCAGTGGGGCAGGCTCTGGGCAGTGCATACCTCAAGCACCTCCTGGAAGCATGTCCCAACTCTGGCTCCTACACAGAGGCATGGCCAGGAGGCTCTGTGCGCGCTGCCCTGTCCGCAGGTGCTGCCCCCATAGCTCCCATTGGCCGGGAGCCGCGGGGGCGGCACCTGTGGACAGGACAGTGCACAGAGCCGCCTGGCCACACCTCCGCGTACTACGTAGGAACCGGAGGGGGGTCATGCCGGCTGCTTCCTGGGAGCCGTGCAGAGCGGGGCAAGCCCCTGACTCCACTCCTTGGTGTGAGCTGAGGGCCGGATTAAAAGGTCTGACGAGCCGGACGTTTGACCAACCCTGTGCTAGCATGCTAAAAATAGTAAGCAAGTTACTCACACCTTCTTGTCAACTGTTTGAAATGGGCCACTCTCATTCCCACTACAAAAGTGATTTTTCCTCCCTTGGTATTCTGCTGTTAATTGAATTGTCTCGTTAGACTGACCTCCCACTTGGTAAGGCAACTCCCATCTTTTCATGTGCTGTATATTTATACCTGCTACTGTATTTTCCACTCCATGCATCTGATGAAGTGGGTTCTAGCCCACAAAAGCTTATGCCCAACTAAATTTGTTAGTCTCTAAGCTGCCACAAGGACTCTTCGTTGTTTTTGCTGATACAGACTAACACGGCTACCACTCTGACACCTTAAAATAGAATGTGGCTATGGCAGAACAAGCAGCAGAAGGGGCTAGTCACCTTAAATTCATACCTAGCATCTCTGATGGGAATGCACTTGGGGGAGCTAGCCCCTCCTACAGCTCACGCTATTGCAGCTGCATTCTATTTTTAGCACGCTAGCTCCATGAAAGCTAGCATGAGTACGTCTCCTCACGCTAGGAATCACACACCCCAGATGGAAGTGTAGACACACCTTAAGTCTCTCAAAACCACCTGTGAAGTAAGTAAGGGATACAGGAACATATAATAATATTATGAAGTGTAGCCATCTCTGGAGCACAACACAGCAACTGTTTAATACTACAGAACCTGAAATGAATACCACATACAAGGGTAACTGCAGGAGAAATTTACAGAGGCAGATTATAAATTGAAAGAGTTGGAATTTGGCCTAGATACAGGGATGTATACCCCTACTCTTATCATTGCCATTGGATCTCTATAATGACTAGAAGCTGTTAGGAACTTGTTTTGACATCTCATCCGGAAGACAAGAAGGGACACAGCTTTTTTAGAGACAGTATTCTCAAGAAAGATGCCTGAAGGTAGAGTATTTTCATCATTCAGCTAATAAACCAAGCCCCTGCGATAACAGTTGGCACAACAAGACTTCACTGTAAGGAAATACAGTGATTGCAGGCAAACTTATAAAAGAAAACTTTACTGTATGGCAGTGTTATTTAATTGCTTTAGTAGCTGATAATATCACTAAAATAAGGAAGCTGCTAGGAAACTGAATCTGTATGTACTCAGTGATAGAGTATTGATTTAAAACATGGAATTAAATACAAAGAACTTCATTCAAACAATATTAGGGGTCTGAAACTCACAAAAGCAAGCACATTTCTCCAGCATCCGCTTATGAACTACATATTACATGTGCTATAAAAATCCTAAAACCGTTGAGTAAATTAGTGACAGAAATTCACTCACTGTCCCAAGTCCCTCGGACCACCAACCCATCTTTAAACCCGTTCATTTTGCATTTCCTTGCTGCTGAATACAGTGTTGTTCTTTTAAAAGCCAGACATTCCACTGGCTTGCAAGTGATAATAACAGGTACATGGCGTAGCACCCAATATCCAAGGCCGTCTTTAGGCATATGCAGCATACGCAGCTGCGTAGGGCACCATGAAATTTGCGGCACCAAATTGCCCCAAATTTCAATGTGCCCTAGGCAGCTGCGTGCTGCATATGTGGCAGCATCAGCTCCAGCGACCAGCCCTATGCCTCGGCCTGCAGGGGTGGGGGGGAGGGGGGCCTGCATAGGGCAACCAAATGGCTAGGAACGGCCCTGTCAATATCCATTTAACCCTGGGTATCAGGTACATTCAGTGACTACACAAGGCCACTTTACGGTACATTTTAAACTCTCCTTTATTTGTAATATTGTTTTAGAAGAATGAAGAGTACTTTATTGCCCTAGCCAATGCTGAATTCATGTGGCAAACTTTCATCAGTGGAGATAAAGAGGACATAGTGGGTTGTATTTATCAATGCTTATGCAAAAGCATCCTAGCTGTAAAGCCAACTACATTGATAACAGTTCTACGCAAGAAAATGTTTCTTATTGTATTGTTATAAAGATGAGAGGAAACAGAAGTCAGTGTTCACAGCAAGGCACACAGAAAAGAAGCTCCTTCCCGCCCAATTTAATTGTTGGAGAGGTCACTTTTAAGGGGGGAAAACAACACTGACAAATGAGACATATCTCATCAAATTTTAACTTTTAAAGTAGAAGCAAAGGTCACTTAAAACCCATTTTAGAGAAAAGGGCAGATGTAGAAGACCTTTTGCTTTTACTGCCTCCACACTTCCTCAGCTGCCAAAATGCCCTACTTTGATTACAGATCTTCAGTAGAAACCTTTGACTGGGCTTCTCCTCTTTAGGAGCAGAATGGTAGCTGCCTTCAACACCGAGCCACTCAGGAGAAAGAGTAAGTGGACTCTTAATGGCTTAATTTCCCTATCTGTGGGAAGGCATGTTGGACTGACTCCATCTCCCATTCCATTTGCAAGTAAGGGCAAAGTTTCTTTGCTCAGTGAGCCCACAGATAGACTCCCAACCCCAATTATATTAGGAACTAATATGAGAATATATTAAGAGCACTACATTAAAGCAGCTCTGCCAAGGGTCAGATCTGGGGACTATAACCCAGACAACACCCTATCAGTTCTAAATTCCTTCATATTTAAATCTTTCCCCTAACAATAATTAAAGTGCGGCTCAATTCTGAATAGGGACCTTGTAAAAAGGCATCCTGGATCCTTTGTTTACCATCTATCTATATCAAGTGTTCAATTCAAACATAAAAAGATTAAGAGTCAGATTCTCTGGTGCATTCCTGCCCATCGACAATGCTCTGATAGTGCAAACACCCTGGAAAATAGTGGCATGTAGCCAGCT
Organism: Terrapene triunguis; assembly: GCF_002925995.2. Taxonomy (NCBI): domain Eukaryota; kingdom Metazoa; phylum Chordata; order Testudines; family Emydidae; genus Terrapene; species Terrapene triunguis. The sequence continues at coordinate 39,761,087 of NW_020664447.1, forward strand.
GACCCAGCTCTTGCTCCACCTCACCACTTAACCCTAATGATTTAGATAAGTACAGTACACTTATAAAGTTTAGACAGTACACTTATAAAGTTTACGGACGATACCAGGAGGGATTGCAGGTGCCAATGATCTGGACAAACTGGAGAAATGGTCTGAAGTAAATAGGATGAAATTTAATAAGGGCAAATGCAAAGTACTCCACTTAGGAAGGAACCTCCAGTTGCACACATACAAAATGGGAAATGACTGCCTAGGAAGGAGTACTGCGGAAAGGGATCTGGGGTCATAGTGAATCACAAGCTAAATATGAGTCAAGAGTGTAACACTGTGGCAAAAAAAGCAAACATCATTCTGGGATGTATTAGCAGGAGTGTTGTAAGCAAGACACAAAAAGTAATTCTTCCGCTTTACTCAGGCCTCACCTGGAATAGTGTGTCCAGTTCTGGGTGCCACATTTCAGGAAAGATGTAGACAAATTGGAGAAAGTCCAGAGAAGGACAACAAAAATTATTAAAGGCCTAGAAAACATGACCTATGAGGTAATAATGAAAAAATTGGGTTTGTTTAGTCTGGAGAACAGAAAACTAAGAGGGGACATAACAGTTTTCAAGCACATAAAAGGTTGTTACAAGGAGGAGGGAGATAAATTGTTCTCCTTAACTTCTGAGGACAAGAAACAATGTGCTTAAATTGCAGCAAGGACAGTTTGGTTGGATATTATGAAAAACTTCCTAGCTGTCAGGGTGGTTAACTTTTGGAATAAATTGCCTAAGGAGGTTGTGCAATCTCTGTCATTGTCTAACCTGCTCTTAAAAATTTCCAAACACATGTCAGGAATGGTCTAGATCAGGGGTTAAATTTAAGGGCTGGGGGGGAAACCTTAGGACTCATGGCTTCAGCCGAAGGGGGAGGGAGGCCTCAGAGCTCCGGACTTCAGCCACCGGGTGGGAGGTGATGGGGCTGTGGGGAGGAGCTGAGAGCTTCAGTCCCGCGGGGTGCTGGGGGTGGAGGGGAGCTCAGGGCTCCAGCCTCACAGGGTGCCAGGGCTGGGGGGAGCTAAGGCTTCTGCCCTGCAGGGTGCTGGGGCTCTGGGCTTTAGACTCACAAGGGCCAGGGCCGGCTCTAGGCACCAGCAAAACAAGCTGGTGCTTGGGGCGGCACATTTTTAGGGGCATGGCCGGCACCAAAATGCCGCCCCTAAAAATGTGCCCCGGCCACCCTAGCTCACCTCCGCTGCTGCCACTCGCGCGCCGCTGCTCGCCCTCCCTCCCAGGCTCTCAAACCTGGGAGGGAGGGGGAGATCCCAAGCGGCAGTGGCGCGAGAAACAGCTGATTCGCGCGCCGCTTCTCCCCCTCCCTCCTAGGCTTGAGAGCCTGGGGGGAGGAGGCAGGGCTGGGGATTTGGGGAAGGGGCGGAGCTGAGGTGGGGCCGGGGGTGGGGTAAGAAAAAAACGGGGGGGGGGCAGCCAAAATTGTTTCTGCTTGGGGCGGCAAAAATCCTAGAGCCGGCCCTGACAAGGGCACCAGGGCTCTGGGCTTCAGCCCCATGGCTATGCTCCCAGCTTCAGCCCCGCTGAGATACCAGGGCTCAGGGCTTCAGCCCCGCATTTCTGGCTTCAGCACCATGGAAGGTGCCGGGCTCAGAACTTTAGCCCCGGTTGGGGAGGGGGGGTCATTGGGGCTCAGGGCACCCTGCAGCTCCACTCCTGGTTTCAGTCCCATGGGGGTGCCAGGGCTTGGGGTGCCGGGCTTCAGCCATGGGGCCCTGTGGCCCCCTGAAAGCAGCTCACGGCCAACCCCTGGTTGAGAACCACTGGTCTAGATAATACTTAGTCCTACCATGAGTGCAGGGGACTGCACTAGATGACCTCTCGAGATCCCTTCCAGTCCTACGATTCTATGATTGTAGCAGGTGGATAGGGAGAATGTTAGAGGCATGGCGCTCTGGCTATCCTTAGCTGGATTACAGTTCTTTGGGGACTACTGCAAGCTGACAAAGGTTAGCACAATCGTCAGGATGCTCTAATTTGGGTTAGAGCTGCCGCCAGCACAGAGCCACCCAGAGAATCAAGGAGCTGCAACGAAATACCCAATAGCCTCCTCCCACCCTGCTGTGCTAGGTTTCTCCTTGGCAGATCCATAATTTTTGTAACTGCCACCTTGCAAATTCAGCATAGACTCAGAGTAAAGCTAGGTACTGTGCACATCATCACCAATAGAACAGGGTTCTGCAGGGCTAATTTGGTCCTCAGTGACACCTGTGTGACTCCATTGTCTGCAACAGGCCTGCACAGGTATAATGATTGGAATTTAGTAAACAATTCTACTGATGGACAAGATCAAATAGATACAGCAACCTGTTAGATGTGTTGGCTCTTCAAGTCTATCAGTAGCAAAGAGCAGTAAAAACATGTTTTAATCACTACTGTCAGCAGATAGCACTGAATGCACACAGATAGGATATGTCTGGAGAAAGTAGGGGCTGTTTTCCCATAATTACTTGTAATTTTACAAGAACTTCTGGGTTACTGAAAAAAAGAAAGTGAACCTTATCATTTTTGGGTTTTTTGAATACACATATCCCTATGACCTTTGTATTTAGCAAACAAATCTTGGACTATCAAGCTAGGAAGAGTGTTGGTTGGTATGAGAGATTTCTGATTCTCTAATTAAAAGCTCAGAGTTAATCTGGTATTGTTCAGAACAATGTGGTGTTAACATTGAAGTTTAATGCTGCCATTTAAAATGTCACTTCATTGCTGATAGTTTCAGTAGAAACATCGAGCTACTCTGATTCTGTGGACTAAGTTTGGGATTGTGGTCAGCACTTATATAGAGTACCATCATTTTCTCCCTCCAGAATCTGACCCCCAATTATTTTTCATTGCTTTAACTGGAGTCCCTCAGGCTTCTTGGCTTTTCAGATCATGAGCGCTTATCAGAAAGCTGATGACACAGTCAAAGTGAGGTCTATCAACTAGTACAAAGAGTACTCCAGTACTTTTATTTTAAATTAAGGACTGTGATGTTACCACAGTGGGGATACAGTATGGATATATCATCAACAAGATAAGAAAAAGATGGTCCTAGGAAAAATAAATCAAATACTAGAATCTCAAACTTGGTTACTGAGGGTTTATATCCTCCCCACCTTCTCACCAAACACAATAATAAAGGACAAAACAGGACACACACGGAGAATTGAAACATTACTCACCACTTCCTGAGATGCATATTTAGGATCTTCAGGATCAACTGACCAATAGCAGAAATCAAAGCCAAAAGCCACAATCTTCTCTCTTGTGTCCCATGGACCCTCAAGCCTATTGTCTACCTGAATAGGGGGGAAGATAGAAAGAGCACTTGAATTTGAGGATTACCAAAGAGCATCATTTTAAAAGTTTGTCCAGGATATACTTTTCCTCTTCTCACAACACAAATATTCATGGCTCCAAGTTCATACTGTTTTCATTTTTTGCACAAAAGTCAAAGAAAAAATATGGATGGATCCATCACAAAGCTGCTAGGGTAAAACTTTCACTGAGCAGTTCATTCACCACTTCTCTCCTACTTCAAAAAAAGTACAATGCACTTAAGAGTTTTCCATCCAACGATCTCCAAGCATTTTACAAGCATTACTGAGTTAATCCTCAACATCCATTTTAGGTGGGAAAGCATTATCCCCATTTTACAGATGGAGAAACTGAATCCCAGAGGTTAAATGACTATGTTTATGGTAGAGCCAGAAATATGAACCACACCTCCCAACTCCTAGTATTACGCTTTAACCACAAGTCTGTTATCTACTCTCCTTCTGTACCTTGTTGTATTAACAGTTTATCAGTTCTCCTCCCTCAGTGTGTTATGGATTACAAAGAGCCCATAGCAAATCCTGAGTTTTGATTAACCAGTAATCATGACCAAACCCTCCAGACATAGCTTAGGTTGGAGCTACTTCTTTTCGTTACTCAAGTATTTCACTTAGGATATAAGTTTTCACTAAAAATGTAGCTTGGGTGACTGGCATTCAGGTATGAGCACCTAAATTAGCCTAGCCCACGTGTGAGTAGCCACACTGCAAAGCCATACCTGAATTACTACAACCTCACTAGTGCTACACTCATCTGTATGTGTCATTAGGATTTGTAGGGGCATATCCCATGGCTCTTTTGGGCTGCAGTAAGCTGAGCTTCTCTACAATTCTTTCATATTAAGTTGTAGAAGAACCTGTCTGTCCCTTCTAGGCACACATGGGGAATTTTGGGAAGGCACTGGAGGACTATCAACTCTTGAGTGGTTTAGCTTAGAGTCCTCACTACAAAGTTTTAATCCATACCCACAGACATGCCAATTAGTCCAGGTTGAAAGCACCACTAAATACAGGTGAGAATTTTGTGTGTAGACAGGAAGGGAGTTGGGGAAGGCTAACTCTGCAGTGAAGACATACCCAATATTGGTCTATACAGCTCTAGTTTAAACAGCCATCAGTTAATCAGAACAAAATTTCCCAGTGCTACTTTATAATGTACATAATTTCTAAAAATATATACATACAAATTTTAACCTTGTTCATGGTTTCAGCTTTCATCACTGATTCTAAGAAGTCTGATGCCATACATTAAATTAATCTGTGCAAAGAATGGGATAACACCCTACTGGAATTTTTTAATCTGTTTTTAAACACACTTCCCTCCCCTCGGGGAGAGTTTGGAGGTGGGGTCAGTCTCTTGATATTAGAAAAAGCTGTTTAAAGGATTTAGTAAAGTTTCATTAAAGAGTCAATGACACTACTCCTGTGAATAAGGACTGCAGAATCAGGTCTAATATTTATGATTGTAAACGTTTAAGGGCAGGAGCTTGTATTTTTATTTGAGCTGCGAAGTGCCATGTATGCCTATGGCTTTGTAAAAATAATCATTTTCATAAAAGGTGACTCAAGAAGTTAAGGAAATCAAACGGATCTTGCCACACAAGTCGTCATTTGATTCCAAACAAGATGCTGTATCTGTTTGCACCCAGCAAGTGGGCAAGGCACTTTCCAAAAACCCAAACAACACTTCCCCTTCCCAAATCAAAGGAGGAAACCTTGAGTCACACATGAGCCAGAAATAGCTGGATCCATATGTAACACTGACATTAACAGCAACAGAATTAGCAATCTTGACATCTGGCAATAGCATAAGTAGAAAAGAAAATAGTTAAATTCACTATTAATTAGAACACTAAATATCGCATTAACAAACCACTTAGCCACTATTGCTGAAAAATGGTGATGATAACACTTAGCTACCTTTAAGATCTATGAATGAAAAGCACTGTAAATGCTAAGTATTATCATAATTTATGGAGATTACTGGGGAAATTGTTAAACAAGCCCATCTAAAAGAGCCTCTTTGCTAACAGCAGTTTTGCTGCTGTGTGTGGGGGGGGGGGGGGACGGACCTGTACATTTATCCTTAAATGAAAAAGGACCTCACGTATGGAGAAACTCACATGATTCTAAATTAGTCATGTTGAATTAACTCCAACTGATGTTTCCTTTGGCTAGTGTTAAAATGTAAGCTAGTCTATTGATCAGTTAATTCAAAAGGATTATCTTCTATAAATGAGGTTTATTCAGAAGCCTTATAAGTGAAGTAACCCAAAAGAGAACTCTCCACTGTTTTCTGCAGTAGCTGATTGTGGCTAACTAGGAGCCCTGACTGCCTATTGCAACAAGATAAAATGAATACGGCACTTTATCTCTGAAAATTCAGTTTTATAATCAAAGTGACAGGCTACAAAAGAAATCTCTATTAATGTAAAGGTTTCAGCTACACAGTTTGTGCACTGGTATAACTATTTTCATTAGGGGTACGTTGGGTTTTGGTTTTTTTTCAAACCTAATTATACTGGTACAACCCTAGTGTAGAAATGGTTATGCTGCTGTATATGCCTTATATGCCTATAGCTAGCCTTATTCTCTTCCTGTACAGGAATAGCTTGCTGGCATAAAGCACTTTTATACTGATAACTGTATCCATATTGGGGGTTGTACCACTTTAACATACTGGTATATTTACAAGCAGTGAAACTTTGGTATGTAGACAAGGCAACGCCTCTCCCTTCATAAAACTTAATAGTCTTGAAATACCAAACAAAATATAAACAGGTCAGCTCTTATGGCTCCAGAACTCCCTGCCAGACTTCTGCTAAGCAAGCCCCTCCATCCCTCTGTTCCTAAGCAAAGTACTTCTTTCATGGCTCTCTCTCAAAAGGTCAGTCTAACTAGGTTCAGTTGCACATCTGAAGCCTACAGATGGCTTCTTCCTAGTTACTATCATTTCAGGGAGGGACTCCCAGATGGGCCTGATAAATCCAAGCAGTGAATCTAGACTAGGTTAATCCCCACAACACTATCCTGATTGTCAGAGACTCCCCCAAGAAGGCAAAGGGGACAGAAGGCATGATGGCTGGGGAGAAAAGGGACCATCGGAACAACCCACCACACAAGTGAGGCACGTGGTGAGGAAACTCCCATTTTTCTTGCATGCTTGAGAAAGGGCTGAGCACCTGCATGCTGCACATCCGTCCTCTTTCGGTTGTTTCAAATTGGGCACACAAACTCTCTAGTCACTTCTAGAAATCCTGGCCTAGTAGCTTAATCTGACTGCTGTGATATTTACTGTCTGATCTGTAGCATATTTTCTGCCTTCAAAAGATATTCTTCTCATATCACCAGATAATTCTGTACCAGAGAAGTTGTTTACATGGATTACTATGAGTGCACATGGTAAGCTTTAAGGCCATTTCTGCCTTTTCTCTGACACACAGAAATACACACAACATATACACAGAAAACCTCTCTAAAATGACCTAATATTAAATATACTGATTGTTAACTATGCTGTAGCCTAGCTGAACATTATAACCTGCTAAACTTTTCATCCATTTTACGATCTATCTATGCTCTAGGCTTATTCCAGAGGAATCCTTTCGCTAAGACTCTTGTGACACACACTTCAGGTCCTTCTTGAAGATGGAACTGTAAGGAGACTTTGGAATATCTTTGATGCATATAACCATTAGTAAAACAATTAAAATGCAAAAAACTACCAAGAACCACCTAGTCTCTGCAAACTCCTCAACATTTCTGTCATCTTATTGTGACCTCAGATTTGCTCTGTCCATACATTTACTTTAATTACCTAATGAAATTACCAGTATAATTTCTCATTTATTTTCAAATGGGCATGACGAAGGGAACCAAATCTTTATAAGGTACCAGAAGCTCTATTGTTGAAACAAATGTTAGACTACTGACATTAGCTCAATTTGCTTCAATTCTTGGTCTGTGTGTCCCTAGGTAAGTAGATCAGGAAATCTTAATCTGACCTTATTTATTTTAGAGGGTAGAGGAGCAATGGTTATTCAAATATTTAAATTAGAATTACAGTCCTACTGTCTTCTCCTATGTCAGTTTTAGGTGCAACGCTTTAAAGTGCTGAAAAAGGAAATACTTCCATTGGTCCCTAGGCCCTAATCATGCAAACTGTTCCACATGGGGAGAGCCCTGCACCAGCACAGAGCCAAACTGACTCAAGGTTGGCCCACACGGAACAATTTACAGGATTGGGGCCATAATATTATACATGAAGAAGAAAGGAATTATGCAGCAGGTGAGCAGTACCTTCCCCCTTCACACCTGCGAGAAAGAAGAAAAAAGCATCTCTGGCATTGCTGAGCACTATCAACTGCTATCCTAACAGGACAGAGCCCACATTACCAGCCAGAACAAGAGGGTAAAAGGCACAAGTCTATTCATCTTATCTGTGCCAAGCTTCCTCCTAAGAAATTTAAAATACTAATTCTCTTGAACAAGTCATCTAAAATAATTGGGCTGACATGCAGATATAAACAAAAAAGAAAGCAAGAAATAAAGAAAACATGAGTCCTTTAGAATTCCCACAGTTATCTAGACTATTCTACATTTCATTCATTTGCCTTTTGAAGCGGAAAGAGCATGGAAACACAGACTTTGGTCCCATTTTACTAATTTACTGAGTAGCATAGCAGCATTAAAGAGCCTCAGTGTCTTAAACACAGCTCTGGTTCTCATGTCCCATGCAGGTAGCCTCCAAGAATCCCAAAGGGAAAGGAAGGAGGGTGCAGTAAGTCAATTCTCAGTGTTCCCAGTCACCCATCAAAGCCTTAACTGTGGCTGAATACATTTTGCTCAATTTCACACATTAGTTGCAATTGCATCTGACTGCAAATGGTGGGAGAAAGGAGAAAAGGAAAGAGAGAAACTTATCCAGATGTTTGGGATTTTGTGATTATCTTACTGTTACTAACAATTTACTGACAGCCTTGAACGATGGCATGCAGCCACAGTACTGAGGCTTTGATAGATACAGAAAACAGAAAGTAAGAGAAGCACAGCTAGATGTTCTTTGTTTATCTTACAAAAAACACAGATGTTCATGGCAATTCTAAAACAACTCAGTATCTGTGTCAATTAACGATTCTTTCTTAATATTTCCTTCCTGTTTTATTTTTAAGCTTGCTTTTTGGATGATCCAATGGCCAAATAAAAATACAGCTATACATTCCCACAGAATTTCATCATTATTCTAGAACAAGGGTGGGCAAACTACTGTCCGCGGGCCGGATCGGCCATTTTAAGCCTGCCTGTGAGCTCCAGCCGGGACACCAGGTGGGGGGCCGTACCACGCAGCTTGGCCCCCCTCCGGCACTCCAGCCGGGGCACCAGGTCAGGGGCTGCACCATGCGGCATGGCCCCGCTCTGGCGCTCCAGCCGCGGCTCCGGGTCGGGGGCCGTACCACGTGGCTCCCGGAAGTCGTGGCATGGCCCCATTCCATGGGTCGAGGCCACTCCATGCGTAGGGGCCGGGGAAGGGACATGCCACTGCTACTGGGAGCTGCTTGAGGTAAGCGCTGCTCGGAGCCTGCACCTCTGAGTCTCTCCCCATGGCCCAACCCCCGGCCCCAGCCCGATCCCCCTCCCGCTCTCCAAACCCCTTGATCCCAGCCCGGAGCACCCTCCTGCATCCCAAACCTCTCATCCCCAGCCCCACCCCAGAGCCCACACCCCCAGCCAGAACCTGCACCGCTTCCCGCACCCCTGCCCCAGGCCTGATCCCCCTCTGAACCCCTCAGTCCCAGCCCAGAGCACCCTCCTACACCCCAAACTTCTCATCCCCAGCCCCACCCCAGAGCCCACACCCCCAATCAGAACCCTCACCCCCTCCCACACCCTAACCCCAATTTTGTGAGCATTCATGGCCCGCCATACAATTTCTATTCCCCAATGTGGCCCTCAGGCCAAAAAGTTTGCCCACCCCTGTTCTAGAACCATCAGAGTTTGAGAAGCAGAAGAAACAAATCAAACTTACCTTTATGTTTCTGACTTTTGCCACTTTTTCATCAACTTCTACAATTATTCTTCCCCCTTCTGCATTCTCTCTGGAAACAGATTTAAAAATTCAGTTAAAATATGAAAAAGACTAAATTGTAGTAGAGCAAGCCCATAAATCTAATATTTAATACAAAATCTTAAGAGCAACTTGTATGATTAATTCTAACACTGACAGACAATCCAGTTTATAAAAACTCCCTCAAGGCAGCAAGAAATGTTTGTAGCTCTGTAGTCTAGTGTCTTTACAGTCAGAAAAAGTAGCAAAGAGCACCAGACTCATGAAAAAGTTTCAGCATAAATCTTAAAAACCACAACTAAGGAAATAAGTATTTTACACTGTTTGGAATTTAGTTCACTTCCATTTTTTTTAAAAGTGACAATACACAGCTCACATAACTGGACGGTTACTAGAAAAAGAGAACCTTACTTTAGAAGCAAAAAAGTTGATAAATTTAATATTTTTTGTTTTTAAATTATAAGCAGGCACTTCATATAACTGCTGAAAGATCCACTGAAAAATGCAGTCAAGTATCAATACATTGAAAGTTTTATGGCCAGAGTATCTGTAGATCAGATGTTCTTATAAAAGTTGATCCAACAGTATTTTGAGAGAGTTATTGTGCTGTTTTATTTTTACCGTACAATCCCAAGTTGACAGCTGTGTCCAAAAGGTCATTTACATTACATTTCAGGACTTTTTTGTTTCACGGGTTAGGATGCTTCATCAGGGAGAAACATTTTAAATTGCTAGGGGTCAAACACAGCTGTTTGATACTCAAGGAAAACTCCCATTCACTTCAATGGGAGTTGTGTTCAAGTACAGCCAACTTCTGCCATCCTTAAGTTACTACTACTGTAGAATTAAAAAAGTTGTGGGGTTAGAGCGAAATCACTATTTCTATGCACCTAGTAGGATTACTAGTTGAAGCTAAGGAAGTTTTTTCAGACCCCACGTTTCAGGCACTTCTAAAAAAGTCAGACTGTGCATGATTTCTCATGTTTGTTCACATAAGAACGGCCATACTGGGTCAGACCAAAGATCCATCCAGCCCAGTGTGCTGTCTACCGACAGTGGCCAATGCCAAGTGCCCCAGAGGGAGTGAACCTAACAGGTAACGATCAAGTGATCTCTCTCCTGCCATCCATCTCCATCCTCTGACAAACAGAGGCTAGGGACACCATTCCTTACCCTTCCTGACTTAACCTCCATGAAGTTATCTAGTTCTCTTTTAAACCCTGTTATAGTCCTAGCCTTCACAACCTCCTCAAGCAAGGAGTTCCACAGGTTGACTGCGCTGTGTGAAGAAGAACTTCCTTTTATTTGTTTTAAACCTGCTGCCCATTAATTTCATTTGGTGGCCCCTAGTTCTTATATTATGGGAACAAGTAAATAACTTTTCCTTATTCACTTTCTCCACACCACTTATGATTTTATATACCTCTATCATATCCCCCCCTTAGTCTCCTCTTTTCCAAGCTGAAAAATCCTAGCCTCTTTAATCTCTCCTCATATGGGACCCGTTCCAAACCCCTAATCATTTTAGTTGCCCTTTTCTGAACTTTTTCTAATGCCTGTATATCTTTTTTGAGATGAGGAGACCACATCTGTACGCAGTATTCAGGATGTGGGCGTACCATGGATTTATATAAGGGCAATAAGATATTCTCCATCTTATTCTCTATCCCTTTTTTAATGATTCCTGACATCCTGTTTGCTTTTTTGACTGCCGCTGCACACCGCATGGACGTCTTCAGAGAACTATCCACGATGACACCAAGATCTCTTTCCTGATTAGTTGTAGCTAAATTAGCCCCCAGCATAGTGTATGTATAGTTGGGGTTATTTTTTCCAATGTGCATTACTTTACATTTATCCACATTAAATTTCATTTACCATTTTGTTGCCCAATCACTTAGTTTTGTGAGATCTTTTTGAAGTTCTTCACAGTCTGCTTTGGTCTTAACTATCTTGAGCAGTTTAGTATCATCTGCAAACTTTGCCACCTCACTGTTTACCCCTTTCACAGTTCAGAGGTAGGGTATTGCGGAGGTGAGGGGGTTCTGTTTTGTTTGCAACATTCCAGACAGCCATTTTAAAGATATTAGAATGTGAAAAATAAAACTGCAATTATTCTACATGAAAACTGAATTTCTGCAACTACATCCTCCAACAAGCTGTTATTAAAGTGCCAATAGGCCGGCCCCGGCCTCTCCGTGCAGAGAGAAGCCGTCACAGTCGCTAGGTGGTGATCTGAGAACGGGGCCGGCCGGATGCTGGAGGAGTGGGCCCATGAAAGGTGGCAGCGTGAGAAGTAAATGCGGTCCAACCGGGAGTGGCGTGACCGATGGGCCTCCACCCAGACGAAGGTGAACGTCGAGACATCGTCCGGGTGGTGGTCGTGCCAGACGTCCACCAGGGAGTGACGGTTGACAATCTTCTGGAGGACGTCCGCGGTGGCTGGGTACTGCTCGGTCCCCGAGCGGTCCCGCTCCTCGCGGGTGGTGTTAAAGCCCCCACCCAGGACCAGGCACTCGCAAGGATCCAAAGAGCCGAGGAAGGCGGACGCCTGCTGATAAAAGCACAGCCGCTCCGGGCCCGATGTCGGAGTGTAAACGTTGATGAGGTTGACCACTAGCCCCTCCAGATGAACCCAGAGGTGCAGCAGGCGACCCAGCACAGCCTTGGCGACCCCCAGCACCTCGGGCCGTATGTGCCCGCCTGAGACCCCGGCTCAGTGGGGGGCGGCGGAGGGAAAATAGCAGCCCCTAGGGGGTCGGGACAGAGGAACACGAAGGCCGCTCCCTGGGGGTCATCCTCCAGGAAGGGGAAGGAGACAGCCCCAGGGGAGGCAATAGCAGCACGGGAGGTGGAGGGGAGGGGGCCGGGGTCGGCATCAGGGGCAGGGCAGGGGTCTGGAGCAGGGTTGGGGAGAGGGGCAGAGTTGGAACCGGGGGCCATGCCAGCCAAGCTACCGGGGAGTGGCACCTCTCGGTCAGGCTCAGGGGTCCATGGAGTGGGAAAGGGGCCCTCGACGATACCGGGCTTACGCTCCAAGGCGAGTGTTGTGGCCACGGCGTCGATAGGTGGGGAAGCAGCAGTGGGGTCCCCACCCGGGAAGGAGGTCGGCTACCCCGCATCAACGAGGGATGCCCCTGATGACTGAAGTCCCAGCTGCGTGGCACTGGCCGTCACCTCAATAGGCTTGGCGGCCTTTAGCAGGATGCCATCTGCGGCCGAGCCGGTGGAAGAGTCCAGGGGTTCCTCGGTGGCGGGAGCAGAAGCAGCAGTTAGGTGGAGAGAGCATGGGGAAGGGGGGGCCGGGATAAGGTCGCCCAGATCGAGGCCCGCTGGCAGAGGGTCGTCCTCCCCCTGGGTGACTGGGGTCAGACCCAGGGCCTCGATCTCCTCAAAGATGGAGGGGAAATCACCACCCACCACACCGGGGACCTCCTCACCGGTGCCCGAAGCGACTCTCGCCTTGGAGCATGCAGGGAATTCAGGTGGCAAGGGGGTGGGAGGGGCTCCATCGGGGGTCACCCCAGGGAGGGACTCTGGAGGAGGGGCAGTGCTACCCTCCATTGCTGCCACGTCATCCCCAGCCACCTCTGGCGGCTGGGATTCACCTGGGGGCAAGGCAGATGGCTCGATGTTGGTGGCCCCCTTCCTGGTCTTTCCAGGGGCCTCCACATCAGACAGGAGGAGCGAAGCTCGAGCCTTCCGCTTGCCCCACTTCCCCTGTACTTGGACCCAGCCCTCCATGGCATCATCTGTGGGCTGGTGGACAGGGGTCGGGCTGGGGGGCAAGGGCTGTGGCACTGGAGCTCGGGGAGGTAGTGGTGGAACAGCATGGGGGAGGGAAGATTCGCCCTGGGGCAGGTCCTTTCCCACACCCAGCGTAATCCCGCTGCACCCTCCTCCATAGGCCCCGCCAGATTACATGCAGTGGAGTGGGGCTCTCCCACTCGTTTGGGCACGCTGGGGGAGGTGCCCCCAGCACCTGAGCGGGAGCAGTGGTGGGCTGGGGAGGAAGAGGGGTGGCTCCGGGCGCTGGGCAGCCAGCGATGACGGGGCCAGCATCCTGTTGGGGCTTAGGGGTCCCACACCTTGTCACAGGGAGGAAGACAGAAAAGCTACACAAACTATGCTTAGACCAGGAGTTCCTCAGTTTCTCTACATGTGTTTGTATTGTGCCTAGGACAATGGGACCCTGATCCTGACTGGGCACTGCTGCAATATAAATATGTAATCAAAATAATAATTACCAGTAATAAGTGAAATTCACTGTTCCCATTCCACATGGGTTGTATATAGCCCTAAGAACAGACAAATTCTCTAGTAAACTGAAACTCGTGACATACTCTCCGGTACCAAAGCAACGCTGTTTAGATAAAGCAGAAGTGATTTTATTCTCTTTCCAAATAAAGAGACTCTTCAAACTACAGTAAAGTATAAGAAAACAAAGAAAACAGGACAAAGGAGAAAATTTAAAACTAAAGCAGATTGCATTTACATAAAGTAGTGCCTTTCATTCGTGAGTAATTATCCCCATTCCACAGATGAAGAAACTGAAGTACAAATGGGTTAAGCAACTTTGTCCAAAGTCACATGGCAAGTCATTTGCAATCAGGAATAGAACCCAAATTCCTTTAACTCTAAATCCTATTCTCTACCCACCACACAGTCTAATCCTGTAAACATTTGCTAGATGATATGCTTCTATTTAGGCATAAGCTGATGAACATTGTTAAAGGAAGCATGCCTTAGTAGCTGAAGTATGGGAGGAACAAGCAAGAGATCTATGTCACAACCTTGGACAAATCATTTCACTTCTCTATGCCTCAGTTTTTTCTCTTATCTATAAACTGAGACCTAACACACAAGGATTGCAACTCAATGTTTGTAAAGACTTTTCTGATCATTGGAGGAAAGGTAATACATGGAAGTACAAAAATACTATTAATATGAAAGTTTCTAAATGATTTTTTAAAACATTCTTTATATTTGCACTTTAAGGGCCATAGTTTAACTATTCTTGTGCAGTCATTCAGGGAAGTGATAGTTGGGGGCACAGGGAGCCTCCCACACTTTGCAAACCAAGCAGCCAGAAACCTGCACCTTATGCTCTCTGAGCACAAGAAAATGTGGGGAGACGAGCATCTCACAGCATCAGAGACACTAGAAACCCCAGAGAGGGCAGCAAGGGGCTCACATCACTTTCTCTTCACCACTCACTAGCCCAGTTCACCCTCTTTAAAAGGTGCAACAGTCAGGGCCGGCTCTAGGTTTTTTGCCGCCCCAAGCAAAAAAATTTTGGCTGCCCCCCGTCCCAGCCCTGGGCTCCTCGCCGCACCCCCCTACTGCCCCAGCCCTGGGCTCTCCCCACCCACCCACCCACACGCCCTGCCGCCCCAGCCCTGGGCTCTCCCCCCCCCCACCTGCACCCTCCTTCCGCCGCAACCCTGGGTCACTGGTAACTCGCTCCCACGGCAGGTCATTCAGCAGGAATTTTAGATGTGCACAGAACACAGACAGGATTGGTTCCCATGTGATTACAGAACTGCAGTAAAGTGGAACAATTTTCAGCTTGTGTGATTGGAGGATATCTGGATGCATATTATAAGACTGTCCTACATAAATGAGGAAAAGTTGAGGTGCCTTTATTATTCTTTTCTTCCACTCTTTCTTTCTATGGGGAATTTGCCAATGCAATATCACTGTCTTCCTTTTAAACAAACAAACAAACAAAAAGGCAATGGCTGTTGAAAATAGCAATTCCAGTCCTAATAACCACTGGGAAGCATTTCTTGCTCAATTTATTCTACTTTTTCTACAGCAAGTTACAGTGGATCAGTACATTTGATTTGGGAGAAATGAAGTAACAGCTGGCCAAACTGAGCTTGAGCACTCCTGAATTTTGAGGTGTTCAAATCTGGAAGGCAGGTGCTGGGGGGGGGGAAGGGGGCTGTGGTTCCGCGGGGGAGCACGGCAGCATGTATGCAGCAGTGTGTCTGGCGTTGCGCGGAGCCAGACATGCTGGTCTGAGTGGCACGGTAAGAGGCTGGGGGGTTGGATGGGGCGGAGGTTTGGGGGGGCAGTCAGGGGCAGAGAGAAGGGGGGGTTAGATGGGTCAGGGTTGGGGGGACAGGCAGCAGTTGGATAGGCATTGGAGTCCCAGGGGTTTGTCAGGGGACAGGTAGGGGGTGGGGTCCTAGGGGGAAGTTGGGGCAGTTTCAGGAGGGGGCAGTTGGGGACAAGGACCAGTGGGGCTTAGATAGGCCGTGGGGTCCTGGGGGGCAGTTGGGGCAGGAGTCCCGGGAGGGGGTGATCAGGGGGGTTGGATGGGTTGGGGTTTCTGGGGGGGGCAGTCAGAGGGAGTGGATGGTGGCTGGGTGGGGCTACCCTTCCTCCCTGTGGAGTGTCCTGTTTTTTTAATGTTAGAATATGGTATCCCTACCCTTCAGAGTGCAGCTCTCCATTCATAGCAAGCTGCAGCATGAGGTCTCAGCTACCTCACTCCCTCCCCTTCTTTCCTGTTGGTAGTGGCCAAGGGAATGCTGGGAAATGTAGTTCTTTCCCTGCTCCAGGGCAGGCTCTATAGGCAGGGAGCTAACCAAGGAACTACAGCTCCCAGGGCCCCCTGTTGGTTCTCAGCTCCTATGCTGGATTCCTGCCGCCCCTGCAAATGGGCTGCCCCAAGCACGTGCTTGCTTTGCTGGTGCCTAGAGCCGCCCCTGGCAACAGTTGCATTGACTGCACATGCTCCCCCAGCACTCTGTCGGGGGGGAAAGCCTCTGGGAACTGTTGCAGGGCCCTTCTAACACAGATGCAGCCTATGAAAATCATCTTCCAGCACCAAGTAGTCTGGAGGCACCTTAAAGACTAACAGATTTATTTGGGCATAAGCTTTTGTAGGTAAAAACCTCACTTTTAGGAGACAAACTGAAAAAAAAACCCAGCTACCTCTATATTTTAAGTTTACAGTTGATTTTTTAAAATCAGCTTAATAGGCTAAAAGTATTATAGTTCATTTGAGGGAGGGAAATAACTTTAAAAATGTTTAGATACAGAAGATTGCACTACAAAACAAAGCAACCTGAGTAGTAAGCGTGTGCTTGAGATCGGCGCTTTCAATATAAACATACCATGTCAAATAAAACCATACAACATGGAATATATTAATTACAGTTAGAACTGTTTACATAAAACTCTGATTCAAGTCTAATTGCCATCTGTCAGCCCAGGAGTGGGCAAACTACGGCGTGCAGGCCACGTTCGGCCAGTCAGACCTTTTAATCTGGCCCTCAGCTCCCGCTGGGGAGTGGGGTTGGGGGTTTGCCCCGCTCTGCGCGGCTCCCAAGAAGCAGACGGCATGACCCCACTCCGGAGCCTATGTAGTACGCAGAGGTGCGGCCAAGCGGCTCTGCGCGCTGCCCCGTCCGCAGGCGCCACCCCCGCGGCTCCCGGCCAATGGAAGCTGTAGGGGCGGCACCTGTGGACAAGGCAGCGCGCGCAGAGCCGCCTAGCAGCGCCTCTGTGTAGGAGCCAGAGGTGGAACATGCTTCCAGGACCTGCTTGAGGCAAGTGCCGCCTAGAGCCTGCACCCCTGAGTCCTCCTCCGCACCCCAATCCCCTGCCCAAGCCCTGATCCTCCTGCCCTCTGAACCCCTCGATCCCAGCCCGGAGCCCCCTCTTGTACCCAAACCCCTCATCCCCGGCCCCACCCCAGAGCCCACACCCCCAGCCAGAACCTTCACCCCCCCCGTGCCCCAAGAGCCTGCCCCATCTCTGATCCCCCTCCCACCCTCCAAACCCCTCGGTCCCAGCCTGGAGCACACTCCTGCACCCCAAACCCTTCATCCCCAGCCCCACCCCAGAGCCTGCACCCCCAGCCGGAGCCCTCACCCCCCAACCCCTTGCCCCAGCCCGGAGCCCTCTCCCGCACCCTGAACTCCTCATTTCTGGCCCCACCTCAGAGCCCTCACCCCCTCCCGCACCCCTACCCCAAATTTCATGAACATTCATGGCCCGCCATACAGTTTCCATACCCTGATGTGGCCCTCAGGCCAAAGAGTTTGCCCACCCCAGGGTCAGACCAAACACCTGAATTTATTGATTCTGATAAGCAAATGTTTGCCATATGATCTTAACAAATCAGTAGGTAGAGTTCTGATAAGAAGATACAGGAGGCAAACCAGGACACACATGATCAAATTCTGCAGTAATGTAAATGATGGTGTAAATTAGCTAGAAAATGGCACAGTACTGTAACTTGCACTAGTCTGACATCCAGCACATGTGGAAAAGGGTTTATTTTACACACTGAGGACACAGAAAAGGGTGGGAGCAAGGCTAGAATAAGACACAGAGACTATAGGCTCGTGCCTAAGCCCCCAGCTCCTACAGTTATGTAATTACATCAGACTCTCAGTTTTCATTTAAAAAAAAAAAAAAAAAAAAAAAACCAAACCATAGGACAAAAAAAAAAGCCAAAAAAAAAAAAAAAAAAAAAAAAAAAAAAAAATTAAATTTAAAAAAAAAAAAAAAAAAAAAGGTGTCTAGCCTCATGGTAGTGGAAAAAGGCTTGAAAACGTGAACTCAGCATAATCAATACAGTGATGTCTCCCTGTGCCTGTAGAGAGCATGAAATCATAACTTTCAGAGGGGTGAGCTACCCCTTCCATCCACATGAGGTGTGAACTCCAAAATCCACTGGTTTGGGAGTCCCACCAAAACCACCTCAGCAGAAGACTCTGCCGCAGGAGAGATGTGCAGCAGGCCCTACTCATCCAACTACCCCAGCAGCTGGGATAAATACAAAGGGCTTGTCTAAACAAATGCTTAGTTTGCAGCAAGCTGGGTCATAAATCTACCCCGTACCAGCTTGCTGCGCACGAAGCATCCATGTGGACCCTGCTGCCGCACACTGAAAGTTCCATAGTGCACTTTGCTTTAAAATGGGAGTAGATTAAAGAGCATGAGGACATATTTAGTGCACAGCAGCAGTGTCCACCCAGACACACTGTGAAAAATTTCACACCCTGTGCGAAGTAAGCAAGCTGACCTAGGGACCGCTGTAGACACCGCTAGGTTGACAGAGAAATTCTTCTGTTGACCTAGCAACCGCCTCCTTGATTTACTAATCCCTTCTGTCACTGTAGTCAGTGTTTACGCTACAGCCTGCAGCAGTGCCACTGTAGTGTTTCTAGTGTAGACATACCCTTAGTCCATGGCTGGCTAGCACAGGGTAGGTTTACACTCCAGCTTGCCACAGATACCTGGGTCATCACCCATGCCCCTTGTAGCCACACTCCTATATTTAGGTACCAACTAGAGCAGGGCCAGCTTTAGGCACTGCAGGGCCCGATTTGAATACCCGACGGCGGTCCGGGTCTTTGGCGGCACTTCGGCAGCAGGGCAGTCCTTCACTCGCTCTGGGTCTTCCACGGACCCCCTGCTGCCGAAATGCCGCCGAAGACCCAGAGCGAGTGAAGGACCCCCCACCACCGAAGTGCCGCCGAAGACCCAGTCCGCCGCAGGGTGAGTAAAAAAAATTAAAAAGGCGCTCTTCTTTAGGGCACGGGGCCTTCTTAGGTGCGGGGCCCAATTCAGGGGAATCGGTGGAATCGGCCTAAAGCCAGCCCTGAACTAGAGTGGAGCTAGCATGTCTGTCTACCTGCATTGGGACTTGCACCTCTCAGTTGCTGTATAGACATACCTCGGGAGTGAAAGAGGGGATCCCTGATGCCACACTTGCTGCTCTGGAGGGAAGTGAGGGACCTGCTGCTACTCCTATGCAGCAGAAAGGAGCCCCCGTGCTAATGCCCATTCTTCTCTGGGGAGGTATATCTTCACTGAATAGTTTACCTGAGTCTGGGCACCCACGTAAGCCAAGCCCACCTGTAAGCATCCACATTGCAGAGCTGCCTGTTCTTGACTCATACCCATACAGGTGCATCCACATGGTGCCGCACTAGGCGCTAGGATTTCTGAGGTGTGTCCCAGGATTCTTAGCACCTCGCTAACTTGAGCTAATAGGAATTGTTTTGGAGTGTATAGTGGGAACTTGTCTGTTCTGCCCAAATACCTGGGTGGAAGTGTTCTTAGCCCACCAACACATTTAACTGAGGCACTTCTAGCTCTGCACGCTCCTCCCTTCTGTAGGTTCCAGCCAGTACCAAGACATCAACCCAGCACAGGTGCTGGAACTATTCCTGCTTTTGTTTGCACTGTTATTGCATCAGGATGCAGAGACAGTATACGGGACACTGTGGAGGGAATTTCAGCTGTAGTTTGTGACCCTCAGAAGGCAGCAGTGGGTCTTGGTAAGGAGGAGATCATGCAGGCTGGATGCTGACATGGCAGTAGGGAAGACAGGGGATGGATGCTACAATTACTGCAGGTTCCCTACATGAAAACTGGTGCTTCTGGTGCAGGACAACTAGCACAGCATGGTGGGACTCATCTTACAGAACTGGGATGACCAGCAGTGGCTTCAGAACTTCCACATGAGGAAGGACATCAATGCTGTATGAGGAGCTAGCCCCAACCCTTCAGCATAAGGACACACAAATGAGGGAGGCCATACCAGTCCAGAAGCTATTTGCTATTGCCATCTGGAAACTGGCTACACCCGATTGCTACAGGTCTGTAGCTAATCAGTTTGATGGTAGCAAGTTAACTGTCAGTACTGTAGTACTAGTGGAGCTTTGTGAGGCAATGACTGCTTTGGTCTACCCCCAGGCGTTGAACATACCTACTATGTGCCTGAAATAAAAGCAGGATTTGAGAGAATGGGGTTACCAAACTGCACTGTGACCACTGATGGCGGCCACATGCCCATTGTTTGCCCACCACGAGGAGCACATGAATAGGTCAATAGCAAAGGATACCACTCAAGCATTATGCAGGCCTTGGATGACCATAAAGGCAAAGTTTACGATCACCAGCGTTGGATGCACCAGCAGGGTGCATGATATCACGGTGCTGAGGAGACCTGGCATTTACTTGTTTGGACAGAAAGGGACCTTATTCTCTCCAAATAACATGCTTACCAACAGGGTCCTTGTGCCCACTGTTATTTTAGGAAACCCAGCTACTGCCCTGGTTCACGAAGCCCTACTCTGATATCCGAGAACCTGGCAGAAGGTTTAACCACGCACTGAGCACTTGCAGGATGGTGACAGTGTGCACATTTGGCTGAAGGCAAGATGGCATGGCCTACAAACCTGTTTGGATGAGAGTGTGCCCAGTGCCATTTGTATTATTGTGGTGTGCTGCACTCTGCACAACATCTGTGAGGCTAAAGGTGAGAACTTTCACCAGGATTCAATTCAAGACGTTCATGGTTTGCAGACTCAGTACAAACAACCAGAAAGTGTGCCTGTCATCTCTGGAGTTGGGTCAAAATGAGCAGGAGAAATAAATATTATGGTATGAATTTCAGATTTAATTAATTTAAAAAAAATAAAAATTGAGGGCATGTTTCGGGGGCTAAGGTAATCAGACCGGGGGCCTATTACCAGCATTGGTTTTAACATTACATCAGGCTTGGGAAGCTTTGGAGGATGTTAATTGTTTGGAGACCTCTGATGAAAAAGTTGTTCCCTCCAGTGACCTGGTGGCTAATCAGCCTATCAATAGATGGGAGAGAGCTAGTAAGCTACAGGAATCTCACCAACTGTCTTGAATATCTCAGGTATGAAAAATTCTCAAGCATCTTGTAGAGATGCTGATTTCAGATGCATCTTCCAAAATCATGTTTTTTGCTTTACTCATACCGGAAGGCATCCAAAACCCTGGTGTAATCCTCTGGCCAGCTAGCAGCATGCTAGGATGGCATCTTCTCTCACTGTGCAGCTGAGCTGCACTGAGCAGTGAAAAAGGGTCCAGGCCGTGTGAAATGACAAGTTAAACACCAACCAAGTTTATATAAAGCAGTAGTGGGGTAGCTGTGACACAGGCCTGTTGGTG
This sequence comes from Terrapene triunguis, assembly GCF_002925995.2. Taxonomy (NCBI): domain Eukaryota; kingdom Metazoa; phylum Chordata; order Testudines; family Emydidae; genus Terrapene; species Terrapene triunguis. Next base: position 39,782,476 of record NW_020664447.1, read on the forward strand.
CCAACTGGCAAAGGGTTCACTGTTCCTCACAAGTAACTCCTGACTTAGGCCTGACAAAAACTCACTACACCTTATTACTCACTACCACTTTCATGATCTTTATCCACGAAAGGTAGCACATGATGTCCCTACTGAAAGCTTGTAATTTATCAATATTCATAATTATTGCGAGATGCATGTAAGGGTAATATATAAGGAATAACAATTATATTGAAAACTATGCCTTATGGTCTTGGAATAAAAGTTAATCACCAGGGAATCGTGTCTCGGTGATGGTCCATTCAAGCAGGAAGACGTTGTCATCCCTTCCTGGTTAACCAGAGATGTAATACAAGGTTCAATTGTATTATTCTGGCCCCATCCCAGAACAGGCAATAGGAAACCATCAAAGATAACTGCAACTAATCAAAACAACTTGGAGGTAAAAAGTAACATTATAACAGACAGGGGATCACCCTGTCCCCAAATAAATTCAAAAGACTGATTCAATATATCACAGGATGGAGAAAGACACTCCGCATCCATTCACTGAGGCAACATCTTCTAGAGTGGGGGGTGTTTCATGAAAGATTGGATCCTGGTTACTGGGAAGGAAGCCAGCTCTATAGCAGACTGAACTCTGATGGGGGAACCTACTTTATTAGACAGGAAAGGTAACTACCAATAAGTGTAGATCCCAGTTAACATTTCATCATTTTGTTTTGTAGTGTAATAATTTCCATTACTCTCTCCTGTTTCTAGTGGAATCTTTATTCTTTCTTAAATAAACTTTTTGTTTTATTGAAAGTGCTCACAAGTGCTGTGGATTACACAGGAGTAGTGATTTAAAGTAAAACTGGCAAACTGGGGTACGCTGCTCCTTTGGGAGCAGAGGATCTGGGATTTGTGTGAGTAGCCAGCGTCAGGGACTGGATATCACAGGGGAACAATTTAAGGGGACTGGGGTGCACTTTTTGTTAACTTGAAAAGCAAAGACAGGGCTGGCATAGCCTGGAGGAGAGTGTATGAGTGGATAACAGGCCGGTGGTGTCAGGGAGCGGACACCCAGCTACCACAGGCAAGACTTCCTGTCACTAGAGATAGGGGGTAACAAGGTGATTCACAGCCCTGGGTACAACAAGAATCATCACAGTAGTTTCCAGTGCATAGGAGGTGAATGGGAAGTGAGTAAGTAGAAGGGCTAGAAAATACAGGCCCAGGGAACTGTGGGGTGGCTTTGGAGGACTATGGAAACCTGAGCTCTGCAATCCAGGCTTCAGCTGCAGCCACAATGCAAAGTAAGCAGGTGAGGGTAGGGCTCACATTACAGTGAAATCCAAGCTCTAAACTATACTCCAAGCTGGGCATGCTAAAAGTTGAGTTAAACCTGCATGAAGACAGGGAAGGGAGGCCCTGCTACTATCACGCCAAGTCTGAGGGTAGGGCTTGAGGGTTGAGAGGTGATTCTGAGGCAGTCATGGGAGGCCTATGTCATGCTATGCCTAGCATAGGTGCGGACTTTTACTTTTCCCAGGGGGCGCTCCACCCCAAGGCCCCTTCCTCACTTCACCCCTCCCCCAAGGCCCTGCCCTCGCTCCATCTCTTCCCATCCCCGCCTTGCCCTCTCCCCCGAGGCCCGCCCCACTCTGCTCCATCCCTGAGGCCTCTGCCTGCCTGCTGATCTTCACCTTCCCCCAAGCCTCTCCCCAAGCCGCACCCTGATCAGCTGATCTGGGGCACCACCAAACAGCTGTGGCTGGTGGGAGCTGAGCACCCACTATTTTTTTCCCCGTAGGTGCTCCAGCTCCAGAGCACCCATGGAGTCAGCACTTATGAGGGCTCCAAATTGTCCTCATCTAGCCCTGGCTATAGCAGAAAAGCAGCTAACAGGAAAATAAATAAGGTACAAGAAGTTGCTTTAAACACTCAATCATTGGCTGCTTTTCCTGCTACATATACATATAAGGGAGTTTTGTCAGTGACTTCAGTGGGACCAGAATTTCACCATGTGTGTGTTAACTGCACTCATTTTGTATGTGCACTGAACACTAAATCAGTGCAATTTACACTTCTTTACCCTTTACACCCATTTTCTATTCAATTTGCACCCCAATATATCCAACACTACTGCAGAATTCAGCAAGAGACTCCAACGGGAGATATACCCATTTACACCCAGGTGTGGATTTTGCATGTAGTAGTTCTCTTAGAGGATGTGATTTTAAATGCGGACAGTGAGCTAATTTACCATCCAAACAAGCACTCAAGTTATCCAGCATGCTGTATGTAAACGGGGGGGGGGGGGGGGGAGGGGGGGGAGGGAAACAAACTATAGGAAACTATTACAATCCCCCACCCACACTGTTTTCTTTTAAAAAAAATACCTTGAGGCAATGAATGCTGCATCTTTTAGGGCTTGTCTACACTGGCACTTTACAGAACTGCAACTTTTTCACTCAGGAGTGTGGGGAAAAAAAAACACCCCTGAGCGCTGCAAGTTTCAGCGTTGTAATGTGCCAGTATAGACAGTGCAACAACACTGGTAGCTGCACCCCCAGTGCTGGTAGCTGCACTCCTCATGGAGGTGTTTTTTTTCCCAGCGCTATGCCACGACTACACGAGCCACGTTAAAGCGCTGCCAGTGAAGACGTGCCCTTAATCTCTTTCTAATTCCAAACTGTGGTAGGTTCAGAGAGTTCTGTTTCTTGTCAACATACCCTGAAGGGAAAAACCACCAGGAAGTGGAGGATTTTTCCCTCAAAACAGTCTTAAAAATATGGAGATAGGCTCTTTCTACACTATGCTAAGTAACAGAAAAACAAATTTAGGCATGAAGAGTTCCAACTGTAAAAATGATTAAGATTATTTATTTGAAAAGGTAATAGTGAGAACAGCTAATGGATTGAAAGTAGTCTATCACAACAATTTGTGTAAAACAGACTGTTTTCTAAACTCAGCTCAAACTTTTGAAAACAGGATTTGAGGCACTTTTGAAAATTTTTACCCAAAATCTCTATGGGTACCTTTTCTCAGAATGATACACCTTCCTCTAAACAAATGTGTTCTGAAGCTGTGAGACAGGGAGTCTTGTCTCAAGGCATGAAAACTCGGAACTAGCTGATTTAGGTCCCAGAGGAGTTCACACCATTATTCCTGCACACAAACTTTTGCAGGATTGGGGTCTTTGTGAACAACCAATGCAAAACAAGTGTTTTATATGGCTACTGTCAATTAAATAAAATGTATTGTGGTAGCCGTATTGGTCCCAGGATATAAGAGAGACAAGGTGGGTGAGGTAATCTTTTATTGAACCAACTTCTACTGGTGAAAGAGAAACCTTTATGTACACTCAGATATCACAGAATAAGCTCAGAGGAGGAAGTCAGGAATACACACTTTAACACATTTAAAGCCACCTTTACCAAACAAGGATACTCCACCAGAAAAGTAGATTGTATCATGGAATGGGCCATCCAAATACCCTGAGAGAACCTGCTTCGATATGGGAATAAAAAGCCCTCCGACCGCACACCCCTCATTTTCATCTACCATCACACACTGGAACCCATATGGGGTATCATCAAAACAACTACAACCCATACTCAATGGGGACCACACCTTGAAAGAAATCTTTCTCAAACCCCCTCTTCTAGCCTTCCAACAACCCCCCAGCCTCACCAATCTCATCAACAGACACAAGCTCCTCTCAGACCAGGACTCACCAACACAAAGTGGCACCAGAACCTGCCATAACAGATGCAAAACCTGTAAACAGATCTTCACTGCAACAACGATTGTCCCCCCCCAAAACATACCTTTTAAGATATATTGATTCTACACGTGCCAATCACATGTTGTGTACCTCATCCTGTGCACTGAATGCCCCAATAACAAATACGTGGGTGAAACCAGACAAGAATGATGCTCTCGAATGAACTCACACAGAAAAATGATAAAGAACAAAAGCACCACATCACCCGTGGACGAATACTTTTCACACAACGATCACTCTATATCTGACCTCTCAGTTCTCATCAAAGGAAACCTGCACAGCCATAGGCACCAACTTTCCCCAGTGCCAGTGGGAGCTTGCGCCCCCCCGCTCCTGGCCCCGCCCTGACTCCACCCTTTCCCTGCCCCGACCCGCCCCCATTCCAACCCCATCCCCAAAGTCCCCGCCCCAACTCCGCCCCCTCCATGCCCCATTGGACCCTTTCCCCAAATCCCTGCCCCGGCCCCACCGCGTGTCCCCTCCTCCCCCCCAGTGCTTGCCATGCGAAACAGCTGTTTCGCGGCACAAGCACTGGGAGGGAGGGATGGGGGAAAGCAGGCATGCGGAGCGCGGAGGTGAGCTGGAGCAGGGGGTGGGGAGCTGCTATTGGGTGCACAGCACCCACCAATTTTTCTCCGTGGGTGCTCTAGCCCCAGAGCACCCATGGAGTCGGTGCCTATGTGCACAGCACCTTCAAAAGACAGGCCTGGGAGCTTAAATTCGTAACTTTGCTAGACTTAATAGAGACACTGGATTTATGGCTTATTACAACAATCTATGGCCTTGGCTACACTTGCGAGTTACAGCGCTGTAAAGCCGCCCCCAGCGCTGTAACTCACTCCCCGTCCACACTGGCAAGGCATTTGCAGCGCTGTATCTCCGTGGTTGCAGCGCTGCATGTACTCCACGTCCCCGAGAGGAATAGCGTGTATTGCGCTGCCGCGCCAGTGTGGCCACCCAATGCGCTGCCGCGCCAGTG
>NW_020664447.1:39787215-39903650 GCF_002925995.2 Terrapene triunguis
TGGCCACCCAATGCGCTGCCGCGCCAGTGTGGCCACCCAATGCGCTGTGACTGGCCTCCAAATGCGCTGCTGCGCCAGTGTGGCCACCCAATGCGCTGTGACTGGCCTTCAAATGCGCTGCAGCGCCAGTGTGGCCACCCAATGCGCTGTGACTGGCCTCCAAAAGTATTCGGCAGTATCCCACAATGCCTGTTCTAGCCACTCTGGTCATCAGTTCAAACTCTACTCCCTGGCCTCAGGTAACCAACCATGTGACCCGCCCTTGGCATTCCCCGGGAATTTTAAAAATCCCCTTCACGCCACGTCTGACTGAGCAAACAGGGAGTGCTATCAGTGAATCTTTCCAGGTGACCATGCCTCCACGCACCAAGCGAGCCCCAGCATGGAGCAATGGCGAGTTGCTGGACCTCATCAGTGTTTGGGGGGAGGAAGCTGTACAGTCCCAGCTGCGCTCCAGCCGTAGGAATTACGATACCTTCGGGAAGGTATCAAAGGACATGATGGAAAGGGGCCATGACCGGGACGCCCTGCAGTGCAGGATTAAAGTGAAGGAGCTGCGGAGTGCCTACCGCAAAGCCCGCGACACAAACGGCCGCTTGGGTGCTCCGCCCGTGACCTACCGATTCTACAAAGAGCTGGATGCGATACTTGGGGTTAACCCCACCTCCACTCCGAGCACCACCATGGACACTACAGAGCCGGGGTGGGAGGAGGAGGAGGAGGAAAACGGGAGTGAGGGTGGTGGGGCGGATGGAGACACCCCGGAATCCCTGGAGCCATGCAGCCAGGAGCTCTTCTCGAGCCGGGAGGAAGGTAGCCAGTCGCAGCGGACGGTACTTGGCGGAGGACAAACAGAAGAGCAGGTTCTCGGTAAGCGGGGTTTTTTTCGGGAAGGAATTTTTTCGGTGCGGGCTCTTTGGGAGAGGAGGGTTAGGCATGCATACCTAGATGCGGAATAGTGCATTGATATGGTTTATCACATCGCGGTAATCGGCCTCGGTAATCCCTTCGAATGTCTCATCCAGAACGTGTGCAATGCGCTTGTGCAGGTTTATCGGGAGAGCCACCGTGGTCCTTGTCCCAGCCAGGCTAACGCGTCCACGCCACTGTGCCGCGAGGGGCGGGGGGACCATTGCTGCACACAGGCAAGCTGCATATGGGCCAGGGCGGAAGCCGCATTGCAGTAGAAGACCCTCCCTTGCTTCCCAGGTCACCCTCAGCAGCGAGATATCATCCAGGATGAACTCCTGTGAAAAATGTTGGGACAGTGTTCAGTGTAGGTGCCCCCTGAAGCTGTTGGCTCTCCCCAAGGCCCAGAAACCCAGAGGACAGTACAGCCCTGAAACAATCAGTCCCCCTTACTCACCATTTTGAGGCTCCCGTGGGATATGTGTGCTCTGTTTCGGATGGGAAAATTATGCTATTTTGTAGACCCTGTGTGTGCCCTCCTTAAGTGCGGGGAAAATCATTACCTTGCCTGTTTTAACAGAGGCAGCATTGTTTATATGTTGCATTTTGCCTATACAGCTGCATCAACCATGAGACCTCAGCCATCCCTCTTATCGCCTGCTCAGAGACTGCAAAGACTCAGGAAGAGACCGCGAAAAACCAAAGACAACATGCTGCAAGAAGTGATGCGGCAATCTATTAAAGAGAATGAAAAAGCACAAAACTGGAGGGAGAGAGAAAGCAGGATCCGCCAGGAAAACGCAGCGCACCGGCGGCAAAGCATGGAGCTCATAAGCATCCTGGAGCTTATTGGCTCATAAGCATCCTGGAGCGTCAAGCAGACGCTATCCAGGAGCTGGTAGCCATGCAGAAAGAGGAGCAGTACCGCAAACGCCACCCCCCCCTACAGCCCTTGTCCCAAAACTCTTTCCCTTGTGCCCCACTGTCACCTCCAACCCACTTTCCCCAACTTCCGTGTTCTTCACGCCACCCGCTGCCTCCAACACCAGTATCTTCACCACCCAGCCCTGAAAACCACGACCCTTACCCTCTGTACTCAACCCCCATCACTATAGCTGTATAGCTGTCCTGAAGTGCAGCGCTCACTGCACAGCACACCAGACAGGACATACACGAATCTGTGATGTACTGTTCCCCATTCCACCCCCTTGTTTCTTTTCAATAAATGGATTTTTTGGCTTTGAAAACATTCTTTATTATTGCATAAAGTAAAAGACTCCTTAGCCCAGGAAATAAACAGGCACTGCAAGTCTGCTTAGCAAACACTGATTCCTAAAGATTGGAACTACTGCACTTCACTCCCGTGCAGGGTACCAGATATCACTGCTGGTTTTCAGCCTCAAATTGCTCCCTCAAGGCATCCCCAATCCTTGCAGCCCCGCGCTGGGCCCCTGTAATAGCCCTGCTCTCTGGCTGTGCAAATTCAGCCTCCAGGTGTTGAACCTCAGAGGTCCATGCCTGAGTGAAGCTTTCACCCTTCCCTTCACAAATATTATGGAGGGCACAGCACGTGGATATAACCGTGGGGATGCTGTTTTTGGCCAAGTCCAGCTTCCCGCAGACATATCACGCTGCACAGAAACCGTTGAAAGATGGCACCAAAGGTGAACGGAAACAAAGGGATTTCTGGGATGCGAAGCGATGCATCACGGGGCATTGGGACATGACCCAGAATCCCCCGCACCCACGCCCCCTTCCCACAACCCACGGCGCCAGAATGGGAAAAGGTGCTCTGTGGGATAGCTGCCCATAATGCACCGCTCCCAATAGCGCTGCAATTGCCGCAAATGTGGCCACGACAGTGCGCTGGGCAGCTGTCAGTGTGGACAGACTGCAGCGCTTTCCCTACTCAGCTGCACGAAGTCAGGTTTAACTCACAGCGCTGTACATCTGCAAGTGTAGCCAAGGCCTGAGTATCTTTCCCAGATTTGAGCTCAGTATAGCTCGAAAGCGTGTGACTTTCACCAACAAAAGTTGGTCCAATAAAAGATATCACCTCACTCACCTTTTCTCAATTAAACAAAACTACATATATGTCTGAAAAAAATTACCACCTACTATTGTTATAAACAACACCAAAGATTAATTACATTAATGCAACATTTGAGATTTCTCATGCATAAAAATCAGGGAATGGTTTCCACTGCAATTGTAACTTAGCCTGCTAGAAGTTATCATTACTATAGTCAACAACAGAAATACTGTTTCGATGCAAGGGTCCAAGTTTTGGTGGTTCTTTTGCATGTAGTACTCATTAGTGGCAGTCCCCAAAATAGCAATAACAAGTGCTTACAAAACTATTCCAGAGGCCACCCACAACATCCTTTCTATTTACATATCACAGCGCATAATTAAAAAGAATGAATGGGATGGAACATAGCACTATGTTTAGTGCATTCACTAATGAGGTCATTTATTGAATGGTTTAACAACGCAGGACCCAACAAAAAAGCCATACTACTACTAAACAAACATTCATTCTATAATGTATTTTTATATATTACTTTTTAAAAAGACATGATAATGAAGACATCATGGATCACACTGATCATGGTAATTTACACTACATTAAGCTATCTGCTACACTTTAATATGCTGGGGAAATTGCAGCCTCCCTATTGAACTATTCACTAAGGCCAAATCCTCTGCTCAGCCCACTGCTTGAGTTGCCAGGCTGCACACTGAAGGCTTGTCTACACTGGCAATTTACAGCACTGCAACTCTCTGGCTCAGGGGTGTGAAAAAACATCCCCAAGATGGATAAGTAAAAATGGAAAATTTTTATGACTCATTCATAAGCCAACCCTATAATTCAGGAGTCAGCAAACTTTGGCTCCCGGGCCATCAGGATAAGCCGCCGGTGGGCCGAGATGGTTTGTTTACCTCGAGCATCTGCAGGGACGGAGGTAAACCTAAGTAAATAAAGTGTCCCGGTGTGCCAGCTGCTTACCCTGACGGGCCAGGACAGCAACTGATGGGGAAATGTTTTGGGGGGGGGGGGGGGGAGAGAAGCGGGGGGTCAGGGGAGTAACCCCTGTGACCACCCCCCACATGACCCTACCCCTAGCCCGGGACCCCCACACTCTCCCCATCCCATCCCTTCCCACCTTATCTGGGGAGGGCCAGGGGAGGATGTCTCTGGCCTAGCTGGAGCTGCTCCGGCAGGCTGGGCAGTGCGGCCGCAGCCTGCTCCGGTGGGCCAGACCAGGTGGCTCGGCCGCAGCATGTTCCAGCGGGCTGGGCGGGCGGCACGGCCGCAGCGTGCTCTGGCAGGCTGGGCAGCAAGGCCACAGCCTGCTCTGGGGGGCGGGGCCAAGCGGCACAGCTGCGGCCTGCCAGCCCCGGAGAGCAGCATGGCCAGAAGCAGAGAGACTCTGGCCCCACCTCTTCCTTTCTGGCTCTGCTGCCTCTCCTTGCTCCCTCTGTTGCAGGGAGGGGCTGTGTCCCACCTCTCCCTCTCTATACCCGTTCATAAGCCGACCCCCTTCTCTGGTGCTTCCTTTTTTACTACAAAAATTCGGCTTATTAACGAGTATATGCGGTATATTCACTATTTAATTATTATTAGTATTGTGGAAGTGCTTAGGAGCCCCAAGGATCCCATTGAGCTAAGCACTTTACAAACATGACAAAAAGATGGCCCAAAAAAAGCTACTATTTAGGAACTAACATTTAAAAAAAAAAAATAGTAGCAGGTTAATATTATACTATATTTAAAATCAATGTTTTGAATACCAAGCAGGATCTTATGATCTCCCAGTACTTTATTTTTTTAACTTCGCATATTTTGTGAATTTTAAGGTGCAAAATTTCTGCACCAACTTCAATCTCCCATGGTGTAGCCCCATGTAGTGTGTGCATTGCAGTAGTCTAATCTGGTTGCAAACTCCTAACCAGACACAGATGGTAAAAAGCTGACTGGATCACTGCTGTAATATGATTGTCAAACAGCAGCTGTGGGTCTAAAATCACCATAAATTGCAAACACTATTAACTAATAGCAGATGTACTCATACAATCAAAGGATTCAATACTACCTCTGCCATCTCCTCCAGTTGCTTCTCCCAACCCACCATCACTACATCACTCTTATCTGAGTTGAGCTTCAGCTACCTCACTCATCTTACCCCAATCTCAACTAAACACTGGCTGACGTGCTAAACTGCATCATCCGAATCAGACAAGATATAAATATACAGTTGGCTGTACTCAACATGCTGACAACACTGCACCCCATGCCTCCTTATTAACCCTCCTACCGGCCCCATATACAAGTTTATCAGGAGGGGTGACAGAATGGCACCCTCTGGCACTGCATACTTGAGAGCTCTTTAGGAAGAGAAGCAATTCCCCACAACTATCTATTGAGATCTCTCCAAGAGAAGACAATGACACAGAAGAGCAGCCCCGTATACTCCAGCCATGGTTTGCAGGCAAATCACCAGCACCTTGTGATTAATAGTACTGAAGATCGCAAATAGACCTAATAATACTAGCACGGACACCTGGTCTTCATCTACTGTCAGGTGATCATTGATGTATGCAGTCTCAGTGCCATAGTCAGGTCTATACACAGATGGACAAGGGAGATCAGTAGCATCTAGACACTGAGTTTCTCACCACATTCTTTCCCAAAAAAAGGGAAAGATTCAACACTGGTAGATAATTTGCAAGACCATCAGCATCCAGCAATGATTTAATGAGCAAGGCCACACCATTGATTCCTTCAAAGCAAAATGCAGTCTGCCCTTTAAGGTGTTGACAGTTTCTCCAAGTAAAAGACTAGTACTTCCATACTAGCCTTCACCAGCCAGGAAGGACATGGATCCAGAGTACTAGACCAACCAGTAACACACTTTGCCAAATGGTTACCCAACTATTTGCTAGACAGCAATAGAATGTTAGGATCAGGATTCCTGGATTCTGTTCCACCAAAGCCCAAGGGTTTCTTCCCTGGGTGGTGGGGCTCAGGTTACAGGCTCCCTGCCTGGGGCTGAAGCCCTTGGGCTTGGGCTTTGGACTCCCTGCTGAAGGTGGTGGGGCTTGGGCTTTGGCCCACCCCACCCAGGGCGGAGGGGGCTTGGGTGAGCTCAGGCTTCAGTCCCCCCTCCTGGGGTTGTGTAGTAATTTTTGTTGTCAGAAAGGGGTCACGGTGCAATGAAGTTTAAGAACCCCTGGTCTAGTGATTACAGATGGGGTAACCGAGTACATAAATTTGGCATATTCAATCTGAAACCAGTGTGGCGGAGACTTGGATCGGTCATATCAGAGACCTGGGTTTCATTCTCATTTCTGCTACAAATGACTTCGGGCAATTTCTTATCTATTTGCAAAATGGAAGGGGGCAGGGGATGAAACTTACCTTTCTCTGATGGTATGGAGTCTGAAGCCTTACTCAATAGTACAGGTTTTGAAATACATAGAAATATAAACAGTGGAAGGGGTGAATTTAGAATACATGACTTCCTGGCACCCTCCCCTCAGCCAAAGAGTATTTGGACAGTTAATCTCTTACTACCCCTGCCAGCTGGGAACATCTCTTGGCTTGGTGGTACGGTATAACAGGGAGTCTGAGTCTTCTAACGTTTGAGATGTACCACAAAATCTGAGACGCTTGAGAAGTCTACATCCAGTCCACGTCCCTCCTGATGTCCTTATCACCACATTTCCCCCCAGTTACCTACCCTCTTCATCTACACCCCTACACCTTTGGCTCAACCAACTGCTGCAGCAACTCAGCCCGAAATCAGCAGCAGCCCAGATTAACTTTGTAAACTTTTTAAAATAAATAGTACATGTTGCTCTGCATACATACATACATACATAAATAAAGGCTGTACAGGTATGGCCCACAGTGTAGCCACAGGTAACAGGAAAGGGCACAAAGAAACTCAAGTCACCCAACCCCCAAAGGAAAAACAGAACAAAAACAAAAAAATACTGTGTCCTGCCACTGTATGTAAACACACCTCTGATCAGATTATTTCTCTGCCATTGCATAATGTATGGAGAACTAGACTGGAAATTGCCGCAGTTTGAAACACCCCCATCGCCACAAGGCAAATGCAGGCAAATGATGGTTTGCTTCATACAGTAGAGAAGGGAGCAGGATGGGGGAGATATCTTATCATTGTGGTTTTGTTTGTTTACTTATTACTAACATTCACTCGTTTAGTCACCTTGACCCTCAGTTTTTACAGAAGATCAATCTTGGTCTTAAAAAACAGCAATTATTTTACTTAGCTGGTTTTGGAAGTTCAGAGTCCTCCCCCAGATGACTGTCTCATTTTCCTTCTTGATTCCTCTATATCACCATAATGAATGAGCCAGCTGTAGCAGCAGAGGCTGCCTGAAGAAAAATGAGGGACTCATCTACTGCAGCTGCTTCAGAGACCTAAATTCCAGAGACTAGTAAAAAGAATCTACTCATTTCATATTAGGTCTCTCCAGATCTCACAGTACAAAATAATTCCTCCACATAGTTTATGGCAGGGGTAGGCAACCTATGGCCTTCGGCATGCGAGCTGATTTTCAGTGGCACTCACACTGCCCAGGTCCTGACCACCGGTCCGGGGGGGCTCTGCATTTTAATTTAATTGTAAATGAAGCTGCTTAAACATTTTAAAAACCTTATTTACTTTACATACAACAATAGTTATATATTATAGACTTATAGAAAGAACCCTTCTAAAAATGTTAAAATGTATTACTGGCACGTGAAACCTTAAATTAGAGTGAATAAATGAAGACTCGGCACACCACTTCTGAAAGGTTGCCGACCCCTGGTTTATGGTCTCACTGAAGTTTTCCAAAAGTGCCAATAAAATGTTTTCTAAGTGTAATGCAGCTTCTTTGCTTTCACTATATTATACTTAAAAGCATTAAAACTTTGAACACTGATATTTTAAAATTACATGTTAGTGTGTGGGAATATGCAGCCATATACTGTACAAGCCAAACCTCATGAGGACAATAATAAATTGCTTCTCATACATTTGTTTGATTTGTATATGCTACATAATCTCCTGTGTATAGAGTAGGACATCAGACAAGGCTTCCACAGGATCTGCCTTTATTCATTAAGGCCCTATCTACACTGGCAAGTTTCTGCACAGTAAAGCAGATTTCTGTGCTGTAACTCCCAAGGTGTACACACTGCCAAACCACTTAGTATGCAGAAACTGCGCAGTTGTAGAGCTCTTTAAAAAAAAAAAAAAAACACCCCGAGAGACAGAGTTTCTGCGCCAGGGCTACAGCGCTGTGGTGCCAGTGTAGACACTGTGGTCGATTACAGCACTGCAATTGGCCTCCGGGAGGTGTCCCATAATGCCTGTTCTCACCTCTCTGGTCATCGGCTTGAACTCTACTGCTCTGCCCTCAGGTGACCAACCGTCATCCCCACCCCGTAAATTCCTTTGGAATTTTGAAAGTCCCCTTCCTGTTTGCTCAGTGATGCATCTTTCCAGGAATAGCGCATCTTTCCAGGTGGCCATGCCTGCTCCACGCACCAGGCAATCCCCCGCTTGGAGCAGTCTGGACTAGCCAGCTTCCAGTGCAATTGCCACACACTTCTCCAACAGCAGGGCAGCTCTCATTCTCGTGTCCTTGCACCACAGGGCTGGAGCAAGCTCATCACACAGTCCCATGAATGTGGCTTTCCTCATCCGAAAGTTCTGCAGCCACTGCTCATCATCCCAGACATGCATCCTGATGTGATCCCACCACTCAGTGCTCGTTTCCCGAGCCCAAAAGCAGTGTTCCACTGTGGTCAGCACCTCCGTGAATGCCACAGCAATCTCATTTTGTAGCTACTATGTGTGGTGAGATCAATGTCGCACTCCTCTTGCCTTTGTAGTTTAAGGAATAACTGCACTGCCACTCGTGATCTGTTGGTCAGAGCGAGCCGCATACTGGTCAACAGTTCGGGATCTATTCCTGCAGCCCGAAGAGGCAGAGCACGCAGTACACAACCCATTGAAAGATGGTGCCAAATGCAGATGGAAGCACGGGGATTGCTGGGATGCAAAGCAATGCATCATGGGCACTGTGACAGGACCCAGGATGCCCCATGACTCCCTCGATCTTCCCACAACTCTTAGCGGCAGAAGAGGAAGACATGCTCTGTGGGATAGCTCCCCAGAGTGCACCGCTCCAAATACCGTTGCAAGTGCCGCAAATGTGAATACGCTATTGCGCAGGCAGCTGCCAGTATGAACACACAACACCGGTTTCCCTTCAGCGCTGTCTGAGCGGTGCTATAACTCCCAGTGCCGAAACTCTGCCAGTGTAGACATACTCTAAGTAATATTGTTTAAACAGGTGGCTTTGAAATAAGTGAATTTTTATCATGGTTTTCTTTCCCCCTTAAGGGTTGCAGACTCACTTTCTCCTTTTACTTTACATCTCCATGTATTCCCCTCACTAGGAGCTTTTCCGAACCTTTAAAGTTACTCTAAAACACACAGAAAAAGTCATTTACATTGTATATGAATTCCAAATTCCTCCCATTTTTAGCATGCATTATCTGTTGACCTCCACTATCTTTGCCTTAAAAACTGGGAGGATGGGAGAGGAACTATAATTAATTTATAACAGATCTCCCAATGGAAGACTTTGCAATTATTTCATGAGAGTAATGATGGATGAACTGGTAAAAACCACAACTCAACTTGCATTAAGGCAGTGGCTCTCAAACTTTTGTACTGGTGACCCGTTTCACATAGCAAGCCTCTGAGTGCGACCCCCCCCCCTTATAAATTAAAAACACTTTTAAATATATTTAATACCATTATAAATGCAGGAGGCAAAGCGGGGTTTGGAGTGGAGGCTGACAGCTCGCGACCACCCATGTAATAACCTCACGAACCCCTGCATTAAGGAATACCTGAAAAAAAATCCTTGTACACTCCGATAGAATTATTTTTCCTAAATGAATGTAGGGTTTGGGAAAGATGCCAGATCAAGAGCACAACTGAATTAAATCCTCCACCCATAAAGTCAGAAACAGCAAAGACAAGGGAAGTGCAAGATTCCTCACATTGCTACACCCTGGTAAGAGGGGAAGATCACAGTCCCTGCCCATCCATTCCTTGGTCTCTCTTTCCAAACTACCAACAGTGGTGCTAATTGTCACTGATATCCACAAGAAGCTGGGATAACACCAAATCATAACAGAGGTTTGGCAGTCTTTTTGGAATATTCATTATGCAAGATACAAATGTGTGATATATATCACACAATGAAGTACAATGACAGATATGGTCAGATGCAGAGTGAAAATAGTTTCCAAACAATCTGGGCAAGATTTACCTAAAATCTTATGGACTGGAGCCTTTCAGTCATTACCAACTGCCTACTATTACTTGGCCCTTACTTTTCATTTTTGGAAAGTGTCTGAACACCAAAGAAATAGCAAATACAAAGACTCAGTCAGTAACATTAAAACAATACTAAATTATTCAAAGTCATAATTGGCCTTCTCCTGCTACTGCAGTTTTCCCCACAGTATAACAGCATGAATTAATGTCAGGATTATAATGTTATTTGGACTTTTATTTTAATTTTATTTTAAACAGGAAGGATTTCACATGACAGTTGCTTTTGAGATAAAGACAAAATGCATCCAAAAAACGTATAGGCTTCTTCCCTCCCCCTTGCACAGACTTACAACTTAAACAAAAACTGCTAAACTTGTTTTATTCAAATCTTATTTTTACCTACCTTTTCCCTCCCTCAAACATCACTGGTGTAGAGAAAGAACTTTCTTTTGCATTAGCTGAAACTGAGAGCAAGTTAACTAAGTTATAAACTCAAACTAAAAATTTATCAAGGCCATGGCAACACTTCCATGAATTTAAGCGTGCAAGATGTACTACTATATTGTTGGTAAAATGAATGGATTAGTTCTCAGGATGGGAAACTCTTCCAGAAACATCTTGTCTACAACATAAAAGGATTATTTATTACAGGTCAATGAAGCCAACAGACAACATGACAGACAAGTTAAAAAAAAAAAGCATCAAAACAAAGACTCAGAGAGGGAGCTCATGGCACTTTTCCATTTTTCTGCTATGCTATATTGCTTTTCCCCCTTCCCCTGACACAGAGTAAGTTACTAGCCACCCATACTTCACACAGCTTCAGTGCTTTTTCTTGCTCTCTTTCCCCTCCTCCCAAAATGTCCACAGTACACATGGTATTGATTATACAGTGTATTATACACATAGGTCACGTTAGAATCTGTTCTATCTACAGCATCTTCACGTTTGTGGGAAACGAACTTGCAATCACAGTATTGAGTGAGGTTATAAGAATTCTTCTGGAAGCAAACAAGCCCTAGGGAACGAGTGACATTCTGAACATCCGGCTTCAGCCTGGGGGAAGGGGGGGGAGAGCAACAACAAAGCGGGGTGGGGGGGAAGGAATGGAAGAGGGAGGCGTCTTACAGAGACTGACAATTGCCCCATTTCTGTTGGGAACAAGTCAAATAAACAGCAATACTTTTGTTTGTTTGTTTAAGACGACCTTCCAGGGACCTGGTGATCTGAACAGGACTATTTCAGTCATCTTCCTTGTCGCCTTACATGAAACTTTTCAAAAACGGATTTCTTTTCTTCAGACACAAGCAAATGAATCATAGTCTAATACTGTCCCTTCAGCCACTACCCATACTGAATATAAAATATCAGTGATTTATCTGTTCACATCCTCAAAGTTCCAAAAACCAGAAAAGCTACCGAGCTGCCATGTCACTGGATAATTAGCAATCAGTACAACGGAAAAGAAATACAATACAGCACATATAAATGGGAGGGGCGGGACACGCATTTCATGAGTTGGACTGGCTAGTAGGGCTTTACAGCCAGGGAAGAAGACAGCAGGGGGGTGGTGAAAGAAATGGTCTCCACCTTCAAACTCATCATCCCCCTTCCTACCAGCCTCAAGCAGTATTATTTGGACATTCAGGTGCACAGTATCTCTCAAACACTCTCATGCTTCCCCGTGGACCCTCATTCAATTCCTTCTTAACTTGTTGGATCTATATGGTTGCTTCACTCTGCTATTTATACAGTACTGTGTATAGATACGTACACACACCATATACATCCACTGTTCGTAAGCACTTAAGCAGCACACAAACACACACCTGTGCATATACACACAGAGACATAGCGTACACACCTACACGGCTGAAGTGCCTCCGACAAATCTCTCCGCTTGGTACGGGGCCCCAATCGGTCTTCGCCGGGAGGCTTACCCCGTTAGAGAACACTGAAGACACACGGGCCACCCACGCAATACCCACGTAGAGCACACCTGCGTGTGACAGGCACAATGCCGCGGCTCACGCGTGCAGCCCAGCCCCAGCACCGCCCTGGGGCGCCCGCGGTGCACACGGAGTCCAGCCCAGCCCCACAGCCCCTGAGCCCCCCGTACCTTTTGCTCAGAGGCCGAACCCGGACGGCCACCTTGACATTCGCCATGTCCCGCCTCAGCCCCGAGGGGGAGACACTGCCGCCGACGCCGCCCGCGTCCCGGGTCACATCGCTGCCCGCGGCCAGCCGGCCACCCCGCACTCTCGCTGCTCCCTGGCTACCGGGGCTCCCCGCTGTCCCCAGAGCCATAGGATTGGCGGGCGCGGTCCCGCCGCCCAGTGCAGCCCCCGCGCGGGAGGGACCTCGCGCGTCCCGCCCCGGGGCAGGAGATGGGGCGGGGCGAGCTCGGCTTCCCCTGCCCCGAGCGGGACAAGGCTGGGGCGTTGTGTGGCCGCTGTTGAGAGCGATGGTAAAACAAGGGCAGCTGGGCTGGTCCCCTCCGTCACTGGCTAGCGCAGCCGCAACCATGGTTCTTGCCGAGGTCGGAGCGGGGATTCCCCGGAGCCCACTGCACGGGACTACGTGAACCGTGCCGCTGCGTGTGGGTATAAAATAAACCAGGCGCTGCGGCTCGACGGCGTGGGAGAGGTGGGCCAGGCCTCGCTGGCAGGAGCCTTTCCACCGCAGGGGCTACGGCTTTCGTTTTCAGGCAGGTCTTTTATGACCCTGCTGTTCTGGCTGGCGACCTGTACCTGCTGTGGCAGTGATCACGCTGCGTGTGAGAACAGGTCCGCTTAGGTATTGTGAGGGGTGAATCGTGGACAGGATACCAAGGCTGCTAGCACCTGTACACATTTCGGATTGCTACAGACCTCCCTGTTACCATAGGCAATTGTATGCAGAGCGGGCACCAGACATAAACAGATTAAGTACTGTAATTGCTTAGGCCCTGAACAGCTCAAGGGCGTCCGGTATTAGCATGTGTTGGGGGTGGGACAGAATAGTCGTGTTTAGGGCCCCCAGTGGGCTAGCACCAGCACTGATTATATGTCTGCCTCTCCCAGCAACAGTGGAGTAACAGGCAGCTACTGCTGCATAACAATTCGAAGTGTAGTGATCAGACAAGTGACACTATAACAATGGCATCTGAGTATTCCATAATTATTCTTCATTGACCTCCACGTAACATTTGTTCCATATCCCACTAACAACCACCCCTCCAACTGCCTTCTCCCCTAACTTTTCCACCTACAATTGGCAGGGTGTTAATGGGCCACTTCACTTTGAATGGTCCCTTGAAATATGTGTTAACTATTTTGCTAAACAATCTGTTCCACCTTGAGTTTACCTGTGATGCTCTGAATATGTTTCCCAGACAGACCTGAAAGAAGAGCTCTGTAGTCTGGAAAGCTTTGTCTTTCACCAACAGATGTTGGTCCAATAAAAGAGATTACCTCACCTACCTTTGTCTCTCTATTGGTTCCATTTAGAAATTAAAAATACCAACCTAATCCTGTATCTGCCTGTGCATTTATAAGAGAAATGCGTAATATTTTTAATGGACTAAATGCTGTTGGTCAGGGGGACAGCTTTTGAGTTTATACAGAGGGTATATCTACACTGCAAAGTTGTCGAGGCTGGAAGTATTTTGTCTGCAAAAGTGCCAACAAAGTACTAGCAGGGTGTTTACACATGCTGACTTTTAAAGCTGCATGGTGTAGACAACCCCAGAGCTCTTCTTCAGGTCATGTATAAGGCTATGATAAGGGACTGTGAACAAGATGCCATATTCACAGTCCCTTTTCTAGCAGTTACATTTTAAAAAGTCCTCAACACTGGGATTAAATACAGAAAGTCAGGGGGAGCCAAGTTATGGTCCTCAGAGCATTCATTGCATTTATTTAATTCTTTAGGATAGGATTCTTAAAGGAACTTAATTGAGTTAAGTATCCAACTCCTTTTATTTTTATTATTTGTATTACCATAGTAATGAGGTATCCTAATCATGGATCAGGACCAATGGTGCTAGTTACTATACAAACACAAAACAAAAAGTCTGTCCCAGCCCCAAGTAGTTTACAATCTAAGCATACAGACAGGGGTCAGCATGATTGCCAGTGGCCTCAGCACACCAGTAGCCTAACTGTTGTCAAGTTTTTTTGTAGGCATGACTGCAAGGGAGAGTGGAATTTACTTGGGCATCTAACTTCTTTAAAAATCCCAGCCTTGATATATGCATCAATTATTGTGGGGAATATAACTTTGCAATTCTATGTGAGATTTCAGCCTCAACCAAAGTATTCCATTAATGTAAATTTCTGCATTTTAGGTTTTCTTTTAACCCCAGCTGAAATCAGGAAGAAAATGCCCTAGGTCATCACAGTTAGCTGCATTATTATGGGGATATAGAGCATGTAGAGAGCATCTGTCATTGGTCACTTCTTGAGATAAGATTCAGGAGTAGCTAGACCATTAGTCTATTCTGGTATGGCAATTCCTCTTTATACAATCTGTCTATGGAGTCAGTAATTCTCTTACTGAATTTTTTCCGTTTTTCCTATTCAAAATTTTGCTCTAGGAGCATTGGGCTGAGATTCCAAGTTAATGTCATCTCTGCCTTTCCAATGATTGCCATCACTTATGTACTTATTGCAAATTATAAGGATGTTATTTTATTCAGTTTAACCATGTTATTCATGCATTTTGTCATTTAACTAAATTACAGTCTTATTTGTATTGTAAAAGGGGGAGTGTTCTCTCATTGAAGCTTCTGTCCCAGGCACACTGCCACAAGCTGCTAACAAAGCACCTCCTAAAAATGTGTTTAACATACTGAAAAAGTAAGATCATAATACAAACAATTGGCTTTAGAGGCTTATGGGTCTGTCACATAGGTTCAACAGGTGTTTCTGGATTATCATCCAAACTAGAGTTGTAAAACTTGCTGTCCACAAATATTTGCTGCTACCTCTCTCTCCAGTATCCTTGAGTTATCAAAACAATGAATTAGTATGTCAATGCTAGGTTTCAGAGTAGCAGCTGTGTTAGTCTATATCCGCAAAAAGAACAGGAGTACTTGTGGCACCTTAGAGACTAACAAATTTATTTGAGCATAAGCTTTCATGGGCTACAGCCCACTTCTTCGGATGCATAGGCAACTCCCACCTTTTCATGCTCTCTGTATGTGTATATATATATATATATCTCCTCAATATATGTTCCATTCTATGCATCCGAAGAAGTGGGCTGTAGCCCACGAAAGCTTATGCTCAAATAAATTTGTTAGTCTCTAAGGTGCCACAAGTACTCCTGTTCTTTTTATGTCAATGATGATGACAAATGGGACAATGCAGCTATACTATTCAATGACTTATTGTCCCATATCCAATAATAAACTGGGAAAATAACTGATTTAACTGTTTGTTTGAGGCATGAAAGTAGACCATTTAATGGTTTTTTTAATTGTTTACAAATAAAATAATTATAGTAAATGAAGGACAGCCCATGGCTGTTTTCAAGACATCCAGAATAAGGATGAAGTACAGCAAATCAATTTAGCCTAAACTTCTAGCTAAAGCATCAATACAGAAAGAAACAGCAGAGGCAAAGGACAGTCCTGAGATTGTGGCACAGGTCTGCAAGACAAGACATTTGGGGTATGTCTACACTACGGGATTAATCCGAATTTAGATAATTCGAATTTGGGAAACAGGTTGTATAAATTCGATTGTGCGCGGCCACACTAAGCACATTAATTCGGTTTTTAACCACATTAATTCGGTGGTGTGCGGCCACACTAACCCTAATTCGAATTAACAAAATCGATTTTGGCGCTACTCCGCTCGTCGAGGTGGAGTACAGAAATCGATTTTAAGTGCCCTTTAATTCGAATTAACTGGCTCCGTTGTGTGGACGGGTTAAGGATTAATTCGGATTAACGCGGCTAAATCCGAATTAAAGTCGTAGTGTAGACCAGGCCTTGGATTCTGTTCCTGTATATGCCACAGACTGCATGTGTGACCGTAGGGAAAGTCACAAATGTTGAGTGAAATCCTGACCTCATTGACTTCAAGGGGGCCAGGATTTCCCCGCTTGTGCCTCTTTCCTCACCTATGAAATAGCTATGATGCTTACCTATCTCACAGACACACTGTGGGGTTTAACACTTCAATCATACAATGAGATGTGGACACATGGACCCCTGTGCCTATATAGAAAACCACTGACTTCAATGGGGAGTCTGCACAAGCACAGGGGATCTCCACCTGTGCTCATGTAATTGCAGGGAGGCAGTGTAGGCCATCTGATAGGAGACAGGAGATCTAGGTTCTTTCCTAGTTCTACAACTGACATTGTGCTCAACTTTAGGTAAGTCTCTTCTATCTATTCTACTTCAGTTTCCTCAGCTGTAAAAAGGAAATAATTATCCACCCTTGTGAAGAAGGTGTTTTTTTTAGATGTAAGGATAAAAAGTGCTAAGTGCAAAATATTACCATTATTAAGCCTCACAAATTGCTCTGAGATAGAGTTAAGGGACAAAGAGCTCACATTACCCATCACCAAAATCTAGCTGGAGTGAGATGCAGTTATTGAACAGTGCAAAACATGCACTCTACACAACAGTTTAGAACTGTAAATGAAAACTAAGAACACTGTATCCAGTTAAAATTGCTGGGGAAACTGTAGCAGACAGACACGGAATTTGGCCATGATTGAGAAGTTATCACCCCCACCCTTGCAAGCAGTTCCATGGGCCCTTTAGTGGCTATAAGTTGTCAGGACCTTGGTTTTACATCTCCTTTGAAAGTAAAGACGGAATACATACCTTCTCATGTTCTATGCTCAAATTATTATATCACAGCTAGAACTAGTTGAGTACTGCAAAACTGTTTTCAGATTCCAAAGTACTGTTTAATTCAGGCATGTTCAAACATTTGATTAATGCTGAGAATTGAGAATGCTTGGAGATGGCTAATATTAATACTCCTGTTCGGATGTGAACCAATCTATTACTGCACTAACAAGAACATTTTGGAGCCAGCTGTTTGTCATTCTGTTTTAAATTTCTGCCATCTAGTCATGGACCAATACATACAATGTAGCTGGGTGACAACTCACACCACATGAATAGGGAATAGTTTAAATTAATACTTTCTGAATAACCCATAGGTTGAACACTGGTGAATACTTACAAGTAATTAATACGTTAGCAGAAATTATCTTCTGTTTGCAACCAATTTGAAAATTTATTAACCAATAATTTGAACAATTCTAATTATAGCTGCCCTTCCTGCCAAAAATCACATTTACAGTACACTGGTACTATCTATGAATAACAGCTACATAGACACTTCAGAATTTTAACCATTTTATTCTGTGGTGGACCAGCTATAACAAGCAACTTCCTTAGATCTGGATCTGAACACATTCATTATTATTCACCTATGGACCACCTGACTTCTCAATTTTTTCTGATTTTATTTTTAAATTGTATAAATGTTTCCATGTAGTTTGTGTATTTCTGCAGGATACAATATATTTACTGGCAGTTAACAGCTCTGGAAGAATGAAATATCTGTGGTCTTGAGCCACCTAGTGGCTGACTTTCAAGAAATTAAGAAGTTTGATTTAATAGTTCATGCAGTTTGTTTAAAACAAATAAAATAATAATAATAAAAAAACCCACAAACAAGCTGAATAAAAGAAAGAATCTGATTTGCCATCAAGGATTCTGAGCCTCATGTGACAGAGTGGGATAGGTCTGTATTTAATTATGAACTCCAGTTTGTACTATGTGTTGAACACAAGCCCTCAGTCAACCTATTGTACTGCATACCAGACAGCTCTGTTGCCCAGGAAACATGCTTGACCTCACTGAAGGACTATCACTGAGATGCCATCAAGACAGCAATCTGGAGCCATCAACTTTGACTGCCTCTCAACCGCTGGCCTACTTCTGCCAAACAACAATTTTCTACACCGGGACCCCATAGATGGGGAAAACATGGCAATATTGGAAGAGGGGGTGTGGGGAGGCTGGAGCTTCTCATCTAAGCACATGACACAAAGGAGACACCCTATTTAAGAGCAGGGCTCTGCTTTATGCAGGAGTATCTGACCATCACCAAAAGAAGAAGGACTTTCAGGAGAAGTGGGGACTCTGCTCAGGCTCAAATGGTAACAAACTTCAAACTCACAGAAGGGGTGAGATCAGACACGGGGAGGATGCATCTCAGGACATTTCTTGTTTTCAAAGAGCTGTGACTCTCAAGTGCTTTAAGAGTATTGTTACTGTGATTAAGAAATTCCTTTGCTAAGGCACTAATCTTTGCCTTCTGGCATGTTGTCTCCAAAGAGGTTAAACTAAAAGCGCCTGAGTGCCCACAGCCTAAATGGAGCTCAGGGGAAGCACCTTGGAAGGTCTCAGACACTGATTTTGGAGTCTAGTGTGACTAGTTGGCAGTGCCCCACATCCTAAAGAAGAGAGTCATACAAGATGTCTGAGCATGGGAGTGTGCCCTACTGTTTCAGAGCTAGCAACAGTGACTAGACCAGACCCAAACCCAGTTGGCATGAAAGCATATGGGACCCAGTGATTGGGTCCACTTGCAACAGACTGGTGACTGTACAGTGGAATACGGGGTCAGGTTGTAAACATGGAGATGTGTCATTGTGATATCTTAGGGGGATTAGGTCAGTTCTATTTCTCCTACTCTAATGTGGCAATTTCTGGAACAATAATCTACTATTAGCTTTAGGTTCTTCTGCACGTGTTGATCACATCTTAAAAATGTAATCCATTTATCCAACATCAAAAGGGGTGAAAGAATATATTATAAAGCTCATCATAGTTAGGCATCTCCTACTACTGATATCCAGGGACAATGTTAACATAATCTCTATTTATGCTAGTCATAAAACAGAGTCAAAAAGGATTTATTATTCTAATTGTAATGCAGCATGACAGTTATTTTATAAAGAAAAAAGTTCTATCTCCAAGTCATCTGTTCCTTATGGAATCTTAGTCAGAATGCTTTTTCCATCTCAGTTAATCCATGAATAGTCATTAAACTATGATTACTTCTGTAACCCTTCTGCCCCTCTGAGTTGGCAGCAACAAGGGCCGGGTTCAGTGTCTAGGGGTTCCATTTCAATAACGCAATGCAAAACCGGCTCAAGCCCCCACCCAGTGACCTGGGACAATTACATACCACCCCCCGGGCGCCTCTAGGAGGCAATACTTCCCCTCTCGCAAGCACGGAGTCTGAGTGTAGCAAAAGCCTTTTAATAAAGGAGGGAAACAATGCGGCATTATGTTGGGGAAACACCACAAACAGGATTCATAACACAAACCATGAGCAAAAGACCCACCTCCAAGTAAGTTTGGCAGTGTCCTTTTCCCCTCAGGGTCTTAAGTCCAATCACCCCAAAGTCCAACAACCCAAAAGTCTCTGTCCCTGGTCAGTGCTGCCCCAGAGTTCAAAAGTTTATCTGCAGAGCTTTTGCCCCCCCCCAGGTGGAAATGGGGGGGGGGCACACGGGTCACCTTACATGATCCAAGGCCGACTGCCCCACCTCTCCGTGAAGTTCTGCTGCAGCCTTCACCACGAATGGCTCCGCTCCTCTTCCTCTAGCCGTCCCCGTAAACTGCTCTGCGTTCCGTGGGCCGCTCCAATCGTCCCACAAACTGCTCGGCTCAGCCAGCCGCTCCACTCCACCAGCCATCCCATGAACCGCTCCAGCAACCTGCTCAGCTCACTGTTCCGCAAACTGCTCCACTTTGCCAGCTGCTTAGGCTCCCCCACTAGTTAAGACAGCACTCAGTGATCTCAGCTCAGCAATTTTAGCTTGTAGTAGGGGAGCCCTAGTGCTGGTGCACCATTGGCCCAAACTGAATTCAGCTCAGCAATCTCTAGCTAGACTCCTAATAGAAGCACATTTAGCTCTGCTAGTCAACAGTGGAGAGAGGGGATAATGCAATTGGTATTCCAGGCCCTCAAGAGGGGGCCCATACCATCAGGTACACATACCTGCCCCCCAACCTCTCTCAATTCACTGGGTTTTGGAACCCATGTCCCTTGTCTAGCGAATGCTACTTAGGTGATGGTGAGACCCTCTGTCATAAAACAGTTACATTGTCCTTGATTCACATAATCAGGGTAACAACACTTTATTCCTCCTGCCCCAATAACAGAGAAACTGGGGATCACACAGCAGCCAAAGTGACCATTTTGGGCTGCCTTGGGCTCATGCTAGGCGGGGTCGGTGTGCCTATGCAAACAAGATCAGCCCTTGAAGTTCTTTTCCACACTCGCCACAATTCACCACCAGATGTCAGGGTAGAGCTCATCCTGACTCTGCTTACACTTCTAATGGTTACTCTATAATATGAGAAGAGGCTAAATATTTGGTGATACTGTTCTTTAAAAACTAATTTATTATATTGCAATTATACACCTCTTCTACTAATGTGCATCCCCAGTTTATTTCTCACTTAATAGGCTATGTGAGGTAACACCACATGGAGCTTTATAAATTCAAAGCACTTTACAAGTACAAACTAACAACAACATGGACAGGAGGTGTAGGATAAATATTAAATATGAAATTAAATAATTAGAGTCATCTTAGTTTGGTAAGGAAATATATATGTGTTGTAAACAAAGGTCCTGACTAGCAAGTAGATGGAAGGCCTTGAAAATTATAAATTACAAGGCCAGAAGGAATGAAGTAGGGAGGATGTCTTGTTCAAAGAATAGTGAGATAAGGGGAAGTTTCTACAAAGAAGACCTCTGACCAATAGGGGTGATTGCAGATGGTTTTAGATAAGACAAAAGGAATGTCTTAAAATGAGCCAATATGGCCCTTCCCAGCCCACACACTAACTAGTGTTAAAGACTGTGTGAATCTAGGTGCAATGGAAAGCTATTGGGCAGCAAGAAGGAGGAAAGGACAGGCCTTGGGAAGAAAGGAAGTTATAAATCTTATCTGGATTAAGACTGGAAATAAGGGTGACCTGTCTCAAATTGTTTTTTAGCTGAAGTCAGTAATTGGCAATGACATCACTTGTTTGTTAAAGGATATAAAAAAGTAAACACTTAAATAGTTCATTGCTAATACATGCCGGACACCATTGGAGCCAGCCAATACGGATCTAAGCATCCCTAGGTTTAGCCAGTTTGTACATATCTTGATCAAATGCTTGTAGAAGTTTTGTTACTGTTTGGGTGTAGTCAATTGCTTATTATTTAGGCTTTTTAGGCACTTTTAGAGCAATTGTATAAGTACATTTTAGCCTTTGGATTTAATAAAGGAATTTATGGTTAAATTAGTATTTGGTGGTTTCCCATATCAATATTAATAATTTCAAATATTAATTCCAACAGGAGGAAAATATATAAATAGCACACCATTTTACAGAAGGAGAAATGGAAGCACAGAGGTCAAGTCACTTGGCTGAGGACACACAACTCAGCCATACAATCAGAACCGAAAAGGTGCTGGCCTCCAACCATATGCTCAGTCCTCTAGCCTTTATTGCCTCATATCAGAAATGGCATAAATGCAATACTCAATCTGATTGGTTGAAGATTCTGAAACATGTAAATACAGGATCATCCTTTCATAGTCTGGAATTCGTTAACTAAATTTCCCTGCCTCATTGCCAAATGCTATTTTTGTTTATCATATAATTTAATAGTGAACAATCTCAACTCCCTTACTGCTGTGACAGTTTATTCCAGGCAAAAAACAGGCCAAATGATAAAATTTGGGAGGGGGGGAAAAAGCAAATAAGCCACACATCCCGCAATCATAGAGAGAGCAGTTTTTGAGTTTAAAATCAAACATACTACGGTACTATAAAAGTGACTTAGGATAGTTATTCCTACTAGCTTTTTGTAAACCAGTTATTTGTTCAAAGTTGGATAAGAGCAGCTCAGCCTTTCACCATCATCTTCAAAAGAGGAAGGGGGGTGACAGTTTCCGATTGTAGTTATATTAAAACAAGTAGCATTTTTTATATAGTATCCAAACTCCTCCTAGGTGCTGTAACCCCTCTCTTTTTTTTAAAGGCAAACCCATGCACTTACAATCATATGAGACAGAGGAAGAGATGCACTGTTTTTAATTGGACACACCTTTAATACGCACATGATTTCTTGATCATGTATTTGACTGTTTATTTATAATCCCTGCATAGTATCTGTTATGTTAGCCATTGCCTATTTTGAAGAAAAAGTCTACTCTTTACTACCATGCTTTGTCTCTTCCTTCCTTTGTAATTATTAAAACATTGAATTTCAAAGCTCACCTTACAGGGGCGGGGGGAATTTAAACAAAAGTAGGCTCTTCTCCTTGAGGCGAGATTGCAAAAGAATAATGATCTAGGTCATATTTATCTCTTTGAGAATAGTTTAAAACTTAAGAGCCAATCCCTGCCCTTTGTTTTTTGCCATGAAGGGAGCAAAAGGTGAAGAAAGCCTGCTTCTTTAGACAATTGTTAAGGGGGAGGGGAGTTTGACTCAATTGGGCCTTATTTCCCCCCCGCCCCCCCCTAACTCCAACTTTGCAGATGCCTCTCCAGGCGAGTCCATACACTTAGGTGGAGGGGTCTGGCTGGTCAGGGAGAGGATGGAACCATCCTCTCCCTGACCGGCCAAACCCCTCCACTTAAGTGATCCATCCAGCATCATCCCTGTGACATCTGATTAAAATATGACCATATAGATCATTGTTGCAACCACTGTTATATATTTGCAGCAAATCTTGTGCAAAGGTTGTCAAGTGAGGTGTCTATAAAAAAGTTATGATTTAAGAACATAACGGCCATACTGGGTCAGACCAAAGGTTCATCAAGCCCAGTATCCTGTCCTTTGACAGTGGCCAATGGCAGGTGCCCCAAAGGGAATGAACAGACAGGTTATCATCAAGCAATCCATGCCCTGTCACCCAATCCCAGCTTCTGGCAAACAGAGGCTAGGGCCACCATTCCTGCCCATCTTGGCTAATAGCCATTGATGGACCTATCTTCCATGAATCTATCTAGCTCCCTTTTTAACTCCGTTATAGTACTGGCCTTCACAACACCCTCTGGCAAGGAGTTCCAAAGGTTGACAGTGTGTTGCAAGAAAAAAACACTTTCTTGTGTTTGTTTTAAACCTGCTACCTATTAATTTAATTTGGTGGCCCCTTGTTCTTGTATTATGAGAAGGAATAAATAACACTTCCTTATTTACTTTCTCTATACCATTCATGAGTTTATAGACCTCTAACATATCCCCATAGTCACCTCTTTTCCACGCTGAAAAGTCCAAGTCTTATTAATCTCTCCTCATACAAAAGCCATTCTATACCCCAATTATTTTCGTAGCCCTTTTCTGAACCTTTTCCAATTCCAATATATCTTTTTTGAGATGGGGGGACCACATCTGCACACAATATTCAAGGTGTGGACATACCATGGATTTATATAGAGGCAATATGATATTTTCTGTCTTATTATCTATCTCTTGCTGATTCCCAACATTCTGTTCACTTTTTTGACTGCCACTGCACATTGAGTGGATGATTTCAGAGAACTATCCACAATGACTCCAAGATCTCTTTCTTGAGTGGTAACAGCTAATTTAGACCCCATCATTGTATATTTGTGATGGGGCAAGGCCAGATGGCTATAGTAAAGTAGTGAGGAACAGGTATGTTAGCCCCAGGCTAATCAAATCCCTGGTACCATGGTAACCAAATGGCAGTTGCTCCAGGTTAATAAAGACACCTAGGGCCAATTAAGATCCTCCTAGAAAGCAGTGGAGATAGCTAGGTTGATTGGGACACCTGAAGCCAATCAAGGGCAGGAGTAGGTGGAGAAGAGGATGCTAGCGTTAATTGGGCTGGTTCTGGAGGTAAATAGGAGGTTTCACTCTACAAGGCTAAAAATCTGTTTTTCCAATCTACTATATTCCTTTATTACTAGTGAGGACAAGACCAGGGACAAGGCAAATTCCACCTGCACAATGCTTAACTGCCTTTCAGATGTCTAGGAGTTTCAAACTAAGCACATTTTGAAGGTGAAATCTGAATGTTGGAAATGATACTTTCAAATGCATGGCTCTAATCTTTCAAACAGAGTTCAAAAAAAAAAAAAAAAAAAAAGAGAGGGACGCAGTGGCAGACAACAAATCAAATGGAATACGTGGATGTTCATCTGAGCTACAGATGGTTAGGTTTTACATTCTGTTCAGAGGGTGAGCTCTACAGAAGAACTGAAGACCTAGTAGTCACATATCTGCTGCAGAGCTCCACTGACAACACCTTTAAAGAATTGGAGGGAAGAGTGGCATACATACTGGAAAGTCTAAGTTACCGGCAGCACAAACATGTTTGTAACTTTGCAAGAATCAAAGATTGTAAGATCTTCCTTAGTTTGTAAGTTCTTTGAGAGTTTTTTTGTTCTGGGTTTGTACAGAATGTACAAAGGGGTCTTGGGCCATGACTGGGAACCCTAGGTGCTACACCATGTCTTGCTGTAGAAGAGGTGTAATTCGTAAAGGCAAAATGGCTGAGAAATTAAAAACTGGATGGCAACAGGCAGCAAATCCCAGTGATTATTCAAATCTGGTGATATTTTGAACATAACGAACCCTCAACCACACTTCTAGGTGGTTCAACTGCTTTACACTGACAAAGTAAAATTTTAGGCTTCAGAGTGAAATTCTTGGAATCTTATTATATAGACAAGAAATTTAATAATCAGTAAAGAACAACTTGTTATGGATTAACTGAGTAGTTTGTAGGAGGCACTGGGAACAGTCTCCTTCAAGAGAAAGCTGGATATCATAGGTACCTTCCTTCACTTTCAAAGCATTTGACAGAAGCTGCTTTAAAAATGAGTGAGCATTGAACTATTCCTCCAGATTGTGCTACTGTAGTTTTGGCTATTTTGTAATAAAAAGTGCATATAAGAGCTTAAGTCTCCCATTTTATAGTCTACTATATATTTTTTTAAATTCCTATACTTACAAAGAAAATATAGCATATGATCTCAAAATACTTGCAGAAACAAGCTTAGTCTTTACATCATGTGCTTTAGCCATACTGAAACAGACCTTTTGCATTCTACCTTTAAATGTATGTATGACCGTTCCCTCAGATTGCTTCAAGGAGGTATGTGTGAACATATCAGGACACTCCAAAGAGGAATTACACCTAAACAATAAGTTTGTCATTTACAGATCATTGTCCAATTTTAATCATCACTTGTTGCCAATTAAAATATCCCTTCTAGAACAGGGGAGATATCTGACCATAAAGTCTCTAGTTAGACTAAGGTACAAGTATACTGCCACTATCACACAGGACTGGTAAAAACCAGAACTTTCAACTGGTCATCTTTTCTTCGGCACAAATAAGATGTTTTATGGTGGAACTAAGTTCTGAAGCTAGAATCTGATTCGTTAGTGATCTCGGAGTTGTCATAATGGATTCCTTTTTGCAGTTCTCTCCACGTCAGTATCTGCTCTGCCAGCTCTTCAGTCTCTGTCACAAGCAAGTTAATTTTTGCCAGAGCATTGTCCTGGAATACAAGATGGGAGTTTCAGAAGTTAGGAGATACTAAAAGGTGGGTTAAATAATTAAATGATGTTGCATTTTGAGCGGAAGAGCATTACAGAGGATAGGAAAGAGAACCATCTTCACTACTCACCATGTTTTTCATGGTCAGGGGTATCTGAGGGATGCTCTTTATGGTCTGCAAGTGGCTTTCCAGTTTCTCAATGAAGGCCACTGCCAATGTCAATAACTCTGCTACATACCTTTAATTTGGGAAGAAATCCAGAAACAGGCTGTTCAAAATGATGCACAATTTAATCTTAAGCCTCTTGTTCCTGTCTTTCCTTGATTTTTTCCTCTAAACCCCTTCCACAATAATTGTGGGAATTCCTGACCGCCTGCCTGGAGAGGAAATCTCAGCAGAAACAATACAATTGGATGAGGGCACAGGCTGCAGGAGCATCATCATCATCACCTTTGCTTGTCAGCAAATGCTCTCTTTAGTGGCACTCAGTAAATTAAATACATGTCAGTGAAAGACAGGGCTAGTTACAAAGAACACATACCATATATCTATGAGCTTATTCATGTGTGGATGGTGAACAAGCTTCACAGAAGAAAGGAGACTTGGTACTTCACTAGAGTGTTATTTGGTTTTGGAGAAGTGTTCTGAGCATAAGTTAAGTGTTATATAAACCCAGAATTTAAACATCTTTTTGAAAGGTACAAGAAAAGCTGTTATGTGATCTGCTGGAGGAAAGTCAGAACACACACACTGAACCTTTGTGCATAAGAGTGTCATGGGACATGGCCACCCCACAGTACCCCTGCTGGTCAAGCAAGACAGTGCTGGCACTCCCTTCCTCAGTGAGGGTCTTCTCCCCACTCTACACACTGCTCTGTGCTAGACATGTGGCTTAGATCTCCGGTCAAGTCACAAACAACTTTAACCCCTTCCAAAATAGCAAAAGTCCAAGTGAGAAGTCCCAACAAACAAGAAGGTTCTTCTGCTCTTCGGGGACTTCTCTTCAATGCTCCCTTTGGGCCACGTTCCCAGCCCGTCTGGGCTGCCTTTGAGAGTCTTTCTGGCTCTGGAATAGAGCTCTCAACCCCACCGCCCCTCCCGCGGCTGGTTCCCTTATAGTACCATTCTCAGCTCCTGTGCGGCTTTTCTTTTGTGTCCTTCCCTGCTCTGGTACACAGCATTGGGCCCTCACGTAGGTTCCTTTGGAGTACCTGGTCTCCTGCAAACCCTGGCTGAGGGCCTTCCACCGGAACCTGCCCAAACCATGTGGTTCCACCTCAGTCTGATCTCACTCAGCCCTTTCATAAAGCTGTTAAAGGGACCAATCACCATGTGACAGAGACATTACTATCTTTCTGTGTCTTTTACAGTGACAAACCCCCCCCCCCCAAAAAAAAAACAGTCAATTGCTAGCTTTTAGAAGTAAAGATAAATAAAGATAAATTAATGGAGATATCCTATCTCCTAGAACTGGAAGGGACCTTGAAAGGTCATCGAGTCCAGCCCCCTGCCTTCACTAGCAGGACCAAGTACTGATTTTTCCCCAGATCCCTATGTGGCCCCCTCAAGGATTGAACTCACAACCCTGGGTTTAGCAGGCCAATGCTCAAACCACTGAGCTATCCCTCCCCCCCACCTCCATCCTTCTCAGTAATGCATAGAATAATGGTTACCCATAGCTCAAAATAAATATCTCAGATACGGGAGTTATCCTGGTTAAGGTTATTCAGTTACCGCTGTATACCACCAATACTGTTCTTCAGATTGGTTCAGACCAAGTCTCAAGTCAACTAGCATTAGCTAAGAGCAGCCTACTGCCAGCTGCTATATTATGGAGAGACTAGTCAACTATATTGCTAATACTATTTTGAAAAATGCAGTTAAACTGAGGTCTTATTCCATTGCATTTTGGAACAAACAACAAAATTCTTCCTTCCCAAACTCACAACTTAAAGGGGTCCATACATGATTTTTATGAAAGTTTGAGTGGTTTCATTTAAGAGATTAAATTTTCATAAATGGGTCTTTTTAAAATACTTTCTAAACCAGTTTTCTAGCATTTTGTGGCCTCTCTAGAATAATAATGTACTTGAAATTTCTAAGTTTTCACCATATAGCTCATTACTGACAATGTCTCCAATAAGGAGGTCCAAAACAAAAAAACCACTGGAAAAATTGCTGCATGTGTGTGTATAAAAGAGTTTCTGTGGATTGGACTGAGACATTACACCCCATATATTCTTTATGGAAATAAGCTTATGGTAGGGATATGGAATAAGATACATTTTATGCAAGATGGGTCTAGTAAGGTATCATTAAAAAGATTATAATTTACTCAATCATAGAATCATAGGACTGGAAGGGACCTCGAGAGGTCATCTGGTCCAGTCCTCTGCACTCAAGGCAGGACTAAGTATTATCTAGACCATCCCTGGCAGCTGTTTGTCCAACCTGCTCTTAAAAATCACTAATGATGGAGATTCCACCACCTCCCTAGGCAATTTATTCCAGTCCTTAACCACTCTGACAGTTAGGAAGTTTTTCCTAATGTCCAACCTAAACCGCCCTTGCTGCAATTTGAGCCCATTGTTTCTTGTCCTATCCTCAGGGGTTAAGAACAATTTTTCTCCCTCCTCCTTGTAACAACCTTTTATGTACTTGAAAACTTATGTCCCCACTCAGTCGTCTCTTTTCCAGACTAAACCTAATTTTTTCAATCTTCCCTCATAGGTCATGTTATCGAGACCTTTGATAATTTTTGTTGTCTTCTCTACACTTTCTCCAATTTGTCCACATCTTTCCTGAAATGTGGCGCCCAGAACTAGACACAATACTCCAGTTGAGGACTAATCAGCGTGGAGTAGAACGGAAGAATTACTTCTCGTGTCTTGCTTACAATATTCCTCCTAATACATCCCAGAATGATTTTGTTTTTTGGCAACAGCGTTACACTGTTGACTCATATTTAGCTTGTGATCCACTATGACCCCCAGATCCTTTTCTGCAATACTCCTTCCTAGGCAGTCATTTCCCACTTTGTATGGGTGCAACTGATTGTTCCTTCCTAAGTGGAGTACTTTGCATTTGTCATAGGCGCTGACTTCCCCTCTGCCCTGTGGGTGCTCAAACCCCCCACCCCCGCTCACTCCTGGCCCTGCCCCACTCTCACCCCGCCCCAATTCCACCCCCTTCCCCCAAGTCCCCGCCCCACCTCTATTTCGCCTCCTCCCCCAAGTGCGCCACGTCCCCACTCCTCCCCCTCCCTCCTGGAAAGTCCTAAGCGCTGCCAAACAGCTGTTAGGTGGCAGGCAGGAAGCACTGGGAGGGGGAGGAGCGGGGAAGCAGCACGCTCAGGGAAGGAGGCGGCAAGGAGGTGGTGGGGGGCGGGGAGAGGTTGGCTGCCGGTGGGTGCAGAGCACCTGCTAATTTTTCCCTAGGGGTGCTCCAGCCCCGCAGCACCCACGGAGTCAGCACCTATGGCATTTGTCCTTATTGAATTTCATTCTATTTACTTCAGACCATTTCTCCAGTTTTTCCAGATCATTTTGAATTTTAATCCTATCCTCCAAAGCACTTGCAAGCCCTCCCAGCTTGATATCGTCCGCAAACTTTATAAGTGTACTCTCTATGCCATTATCTACATCACTGATGAAGATATTGAACAGAACTGGACCCAGAACAGATCCTTGAGGGACCCCACTCATTATGCCCTTCCAGCACGACTCTGAACCACTGATTACTCTCTGGGAACCATTTTCCAACCAGTTATGCACCTGGTGATTATCCAGTCCGTATGCATGTATTAATTCTGTATCTAAAGTTATGAATATTGACTATGTAACAATTACAACTGGGTGTGTACTTGGGAAACACCCACCAGACAACAGGCCATCAGCCTTGATGGGCCATTAGGCAGAAACAATAAGACTTGGAAGATACTAATCTCTCTCCTTCCCGAGAGGCGTTGCTGTGACACTACTAGGTCATGTCACCTGGTACTAAACACCATCTTGGACTTCTAGTACATTTCCACTAAAAGGAGGGGGAGGTCAAGACTGGGAAACAAAAGATTCCTGCCTTATGTAAATCTTATTTAAGGCTGGAGAGTAAGTTGATCTTGGTTCACTCTTCTCTGAATCCCCATCCAGGATGACTACTGGAAACGCCTAAGGAACAAGGACAAAGGGAAAGGGGGAGGAGTACTAAACCCAGGTTGGAAAAGGGATCTGATCTGTGAATAAGACACCTGAAGATTTAAGCTGCAAGCAAGGTAGCTAACCTTCAAGAATTTCTGCAACCTGTCCAAAATAAAAATGTAGGGTGAGAAATTACTTCTTGCAACCAGTCTAATATCTTAAGCTTAGTATGTGTGTT
This sequence comes from Terrapene triunguis, assembly GCF_002925995.2. Lineage (NCBI taxonomy): Eukaryota > Metazoa > Chordata > Testudines > Emydidae > Terrapene > Terrapene triunguis. Next base: position 39,817,444 of record NW_020664447.1, read on the forward strand.
TTGTTTTATCTGCTTAGTAATCTGCTTTGTTGTGTTTGCTATCCCTTATAATCACTTAAAATTTACCTTTTATAGATAATAAACTTATTTCTTGTTTATAACATAATTCAGTTTGTGCAATTCATATCCGGGGAAGGGGGGGAAAGGAGAGAAGGAGAGAAGCTGTGCATCTCTCTCGCCACATTGACGGAGAGGGTGAATTTTTATGAGCTTGCGCTGTGCAGACTTTTCTATACCGTGCAAAACAATATTATTTTGGGTTTACTCCCCAAAGGGGGTGTGCATTTGAGTGCTGGGCAATTTCCTAGCTGAATCTTCCCATAGAGAGCTGCTTGCAGACTGTGTGATTCTACAGCGTGTGTGCGTGCGCACGCGCATGCTGCCAGAGGCCAGAGAGCCTAATTCAGCAAAACAGGGAGAGGGAGTCCAGGCTAGTGGAGCAGGCGGGCTCAGTGAAACCCCAGTACATCAGGTGGCATCCCAGACAGTGGGATGGGGGGGGTGCAACCCATCACATGGACTAGCAGCATGAGTTTACTTTAGCAACTTTTTGATACAACAGTTGTGCTCCCCCTACCAGGAGTGATTGTCAGGCAAAAGTAGCTTATTTGGACATGAATACATGTGCAGGCTACATGCTAAGAGCTATTTTCTAAGAACTCACCTGTGGAATATGGCTTCAATAGGCAAATTCTCTTGACACAAGGGCTTCATTAACCTCTGCCGGAGAGTCCTCTTCTCTTTCAGCACTGCTTCCAAGTGCTTATTCATAACTTGCAGAGCTTGGCATTTCTGAGCTACACAACAGAGGTAAATATCAAAGGAATGCTGACTGGAAATTGTTTGACCAATGGAGCAAGAGCAGAAACTCATTCTGCATTGCAGTTGACTCAGGTTTTCCAGTAGTTTTTCACTGTGCAAGTGATGGACTCAGGCTCTGGGAGGACAGCAGTAACCAGACTAGTCCCTGTTGAATGATTTAGGAAGTAGTACTAGGATATGTTCCAAAGAGGCTCAGCACATGTACTCCTTAAAAAGGTATCACTTTACTAACAAGCATGGTTTTAAGGGATCTGGTAGCTCCATCTAAAAATCCCTATATGACTTACACCTGCACCCTATAGTATTTTAGTAATAAGAATTTCCTTCAGGGTTATGTTGTGGTGGACAAGAAGAAAAGACCCATAAAGACAAAGCAAAGAGGTGGAGAAATACTGAGGGAATTAATCCATTCCCCCCAATTTACCAAAATAAAATCCCAAAAGTTCTTCTGAGTGACATTACATATGAAAAAAGTACATACATCTGTTGACTTATTTGGAAGGCAACAGGTTTATATGCAGCACTGCTGGGGCACAATGGCTTATGAATGCTCCCAGAACTTCTGGCCCCTGGGGTTCAAGCTATTAAGTGGAATATCACAAAGAACATGCACATGGTCACTAGTGACATGGAGGGTTCTAGTTGCATTGCTGGGCTAGCACTCTTTATTGGCTGATCACCCATCATAGCTTCAGGGGCCATTACACACCAGTGGATGACAAGTGCAATGGCGGTGATGAGAAACAGGGAACTCAATGGAGGTGAAACACATTTGATGACATCCAGGTCAAAGAGCCTAAAACTAATAATTGTTCCCCTGAACAAAACCACTTACTCAGGAAGTATGGGTGAGCAATATCTGCAGTTTCCTTTTCCAGTCCCAGGATTTCGGTTTCCAGGCTCTTCTACAAAAGGCATAAAAAATAGCTACACTTGATTTTCATACGGTTTAATTTCTATTTACCTATATACCTGTGGATATTCCCCACCTCCTCAGCATGTATGTATTCAAAATAAGAATACCACATTCATCCTTCCATGTCTAAGAAACTTTTTAAAAACAGATTAGTTTGTATGGTTGTGTTGAGTATGTGTGCATGAAGAGCTGAGTTTTGCATTTAGTTCTTAATGCAGTGAAGTTTGTGATCATTTTTATTTCTTCTGGGAATGAGTTCCATTGTCTAAATCCAGTTCCTACAAAAGTAGGCGCTCACACTCACAAGTCTCTCCCTAGTGGCAAACAGTTCCCTGGCTCCAGGGGAACACAGCTGCTGTCATAGGGGTGATCTTGGACAGACCTCTAATTTGATTTATTCAGTGGGGAGCCAGTCCAGAATGTGGTCAATGTCTTCTCATGCCCTGTGTTACTAAGCAGATGGACTGCTGCATATTGTACCAGTTGGAACCTTTTCAGGTTTAATTCCTAGACATTAATTGCAGTATGTGAGCCAGGCAGTCACAAGTGTAAATAGGTTGAGAACCACTGGTCTAACCTCTTCTACAGCTAAGCCAATGGGCATGTCACTGTCTGCAATGCTGTTTGATGGCATGGACTTTGCCACTGTTAATGTATGCATTGGATAATTCAGTAAGTAAGCATTACCACCAGACAATAGCAATAACAGAGAAATTCAGAATACATCTCATAGAACTTAAATCTAACAGCCAGTTTAGATAGTAGTGGGAGCCTAAAGAATGGAACTGTAAGAAAGGTACTGTTAGGGGATGTATACACATGAAAATTAATCCAGAATAAGGTAGGGTGTGAATGTAAAGAAGATTATTTTAAGATTAACTCTGTGTAGATAGAGAGTCTTATTCTGAATTATTTTAAACCACACCCAAAAAGGACTAAAGTAATTCAGAATAAGGCACTCTTATTCCAGAATAAGAGTATCCACACATGGAGCTAACCAAGAATAGCTCCCTGTGTAGACAAGCCCTTATCTTGTTAAAGTGGAAGTGGTCCAGTTGCCTATAAATACAACAGCTCATGAAAAAAAACAGCAGTTTGCTGATCTAAGGAGAACAGCTGTTCAGATCTGTTTCCCCAGTTTCTTCAAGAAGATTTAGATAAAGTTTGTTCACCAGATACAATGGGTTGCATCTTTGCAGTTATTACGAAAGAAAGGAATTTGATATATGGGTCTTTCTTTCCTTTGTGATAATTCATTAAATTGTGACAAAGCTACCGTTAAAAACTAAATTACAAATTAACACCACCTGCCATTATATTTTACATATTCTTTTTCTTCTCCAGCCTGCTTTATGTTTTCTACTATATAATGGTAAAAACACAGCATAAAAATATGCTTTCTACATGGAGGGGGCAGTGCAAAGGTCAAGAGCAGTTAGTATGTTGTCTTACCCATCATATAGAAATATGCACCCTGGTACTGATGGATTTACCTGGTTTATTTCAGCTCGGATGTCTGCAATTTTCTCCACCTCGGTGAGGTGCACAAAGCAAGGGGCTTGTTTAGCAGATAAATCCAGCATTTCCTGTTAAGGAACAACAAGAGAGGGTGGTACCGGGTCAGTAGCAATAAGAAGTCACAAGCAATTAGAACATTTTCAAGGTTAGCAAGAACATTAGTGCAACTGGCAGCGTCTTTCTAGGTGTTGCATTAAGTTTCTCCTAACGTTAATGATTTGGGAAACATAAATCTTGCATAGGCAGCTGAGGAAACATTTCAGAAGGACAAAAATGGGCTTACAAAAATAAAACTTCTTCAAAGACAAAGTCCTTATAGAAGAGTCTGAGAGCACCCTCCTTAAAGATTTGTTGTTTAAATCTATGCCATTGGAATGCACCTAAAGACAGAAATTTACTCTTCAGAAGTATAAACAAGAGGAAGGGATACAGTCATCCCTGGCATGGACAGTTAACATCCAAAATTGAATGAAATTAATCAGGCACAGCCGGGAGGGATTTCTCTCTTCTCCCCCATTTCAATTTTAACATTGTTTCTATCAGCATAAACATGGATTTATGATAAATGGCATCTTATTTGAAGACACACACAGTACTTTAAGGGGAAAAAAATAACTAACTCCCCGCCCCAAACCAATGTACTAGGAAGTGGCATGGCTAGTGGATAAGGCACTGAATCAGGAGACCAGAGTTCAATTCCAGCTATGCCACTGATGTGCTGCATCACCTTGGGCAAAACACTTCATCTCTCAATATCTCTGTTTCCCCTTCCTCCTTTTGTCTTTCTTGTCTATTTAGATTCTATTCTATATAATTTCTTATACCATGCTCATCACCATAGCATCTGAACAACTTCCAGGAGTGTATTAAGTAATGTGACTAATGTGTCACAGGTTTGTTCTTTCATTTTCTCTCCCAGGGGAAGAAGTGTATGCAGTGTTCCTTTTGGAATTTATATATTCACATTCACACACACCTCTGTGTTTATATTAGAGATGGCAAGGTCAGAGAAATGCTTCTTGCAAGGTGTGAAAGGTGGTAAGGTTTGGGATGGTCCGCAGTTCCTGTGGAGTTCATTCCACAATCTTGGGTCAACCACCAAGAATACTCAGTCTGATTGTAAGGGCTTGCCTACACTTACAGTGCTGCAGCAGCACAGCAGCACCAGTGCAGCTCTACCGCTGTGGTGCTTAGTGAAGACACTACTATGCTGACAGGAGACCTTCTCCTGTCAGCGTAGGTACTCCAGCTCCCCAAGAGGCTGAGGAGAGGAGAAGCCCTTCCATGGATATAGCGCTGCCTGCACCAAGGGTTAGGTTGGTATAACTCTGTCACTGAGGGGTGTGGATTTTCCACATTCCTGAGCAACAGTTATACCAACATACGTTTGTAGTATAGACAAGGGCTAAGCTCTTTAGGGATGGTCTCTTACTATCTGTTTGCACAGCTCTTAGTGCAGTAGGGCCCCCAACTTGGTTGGAGTTTCCAGGTGCTACTATAAGTTAAATAATAAAAATAATTCAATAATGTGATTGTGAAAGGACTTATGCAACAGGCAAGATTATGCTACAAACAAGGCCCTTTGTTTTTTGTTTAAAATTTCCCAAAAATGTATCAGTGTTTATTACAAAAAAAACAAACACACAGGTGAAAATCTGTGCAAAATTAACTTCAGTTTTCTAGGAAAAGATCAAGGTTAATATTGGGGGAAGGGAGAACAGAAAAAAAGGAACAAAGAGAAAAGTAAAAGTATTTAAAGTAAAAGCAGTTTAATGCTGTAGTTTATTTCATGAACTGTACATTAACAGTATGTACACACCTATGTCTATCTTCCACTACATTGTCTTACTTTAAGAGAGAGCCTCACATTTACACTTAGATTAATTTATTTTAACAATCAATACTTCAATGTATTCAAGTGGTCCAAAATGCAGGTGAAAATTGGAAAAACATATGCAATAGCTTTTGTAAAAGCCAGGAATGTTTTTGTAAAAACTGAAAACAAAGGGCCTTAGCTACAAATAGTGACCCTGACCATGAACATCTGTGCAGGGATCTGTCCACATGGCTTTCTGTACAGGACTGATAGGGAGATGAAATTTAACAGGAGTACTTGAAAGTGGAGGCATAGTTCTATTAGACTATTTTGACAGTACAGATACAGGAATAATCGGAACTTTTACACTTTATCCCTAAGTTCCAAGAGCAGAATCAATGCTGCCCATTTAAATCTAGCACCTTCTGTTGACACTCATTGTGTAAATGAAACCCTAGTAGCAGAAAGTCATCCAGAAGAAGCAAATACCCGGGGGCACAGCAGACAACCACAGTGAGAAATGTGTTCTAACTCGGCCGCTGAAAAACATTAATTTTTATTTAAAAAAAAAATCTAAGGAGCTAAAGAAGATCAAGAACTACAGAACAAAGTCTAACTAAAGTTAGCTCTCCCAAAGCCTGTAATAGCAACCCGTTTTTTAGAGCAGACGTCTGCCTTGGCCACAGGCAATCCGGAGTGTAATCAGTGCTTAATTTGTAATGCAAGAGGTGCGGGAGCTCAAGCAATTTTTTACATTCATAACTAATACAGCAAGCCCAGAGGTGCTGGGGCTATGAACTGCCAAGCCTAGAGGTGCAAGGACTTGAGTCCTTCCACAAATTAAGCACTGGCTATAATGCTCTTTAGGGGATGGGGAACAACCACGCCAGACGGGGGCCTGCTCCAGCCTGGAGAGTGTCTGTCATGCAGCCGGCCGGGCAGAGCCTGCTACGCTGCCCGCTGTTGAGATGGCTCCTACTCGGGGCGCTGACGGTGGGGGTCGGCGCCCGCACGGGGAGGCCGGGCGCCCGCAGCTGGAAAGCGGGGAGGCGGCACAGCAGCTGCTCTCCCGGGCGCGAGGGTTCCCCGCAGGCGCGTTCCCGGAAGGACCGCGCGGTTCCCCGGGGGAGGGGCCATAGCCTGGCCCCGCCGCTCCTTACCTGGGTCACCACACCCGCCGCCAGGCACTTGGCCAGCACCAGCCCCGCGGCCGTGGGCTGCGCCGGGTCCCAAGGGTTCGAACAGGCCATCGCCGCCTTCGCTTCTAAACCTGCCGCGCGCCCGCCCTCGCGCAGGAAGCTCCGCCCACGCGTCGCTCACGCTGGGGGCGAGGCCACGCCCCCTCGCCATGCTGTGTGTGACAGGCCCGCAGCCGCGCTGGCGGGTGTGGCGTTGTGTCTCCGCCATGTTGGATGTGTCCTGTCGAGCGGCGCTGGCCTGGTTTCCGGTTCCGGGGCTCGCGCCGGTGGGTGACTTCCCACGCCCAGCTGGAGCCGGAGCTGGTCCGCGGGTGGGTGGAGACTCGCGATGGGGAGTTAGAGCCGTGGCTGGAGAAAGGGCGGTAGGTGGGGGAGGTTTCCGGCCTGTCAGTCGCCGGGGCCGCAGCCCGGGTAGGGGGAGGCTGCCCTGGGTGCCCCCTGCCCCGAGTGGCGGCTCGGCTGGCCGGGCGAGAGGGGTGGCAGCGCCGCGGGCGGCCGATGGGCTCTGGCTGGGGGCGGCGGCGTGAGGTGTCTCTGACTCTGTTACGCAGCCCGAAGCGGAGCCGCCTTTGGGCCTCCCCCAAGAACTGGGCCGTGCGAGGGGCCGGGCCGCTGGGCGCTGTGCTGGGAGCCTGGACTGGCTGGAGCTGCTAGAGCTCCCCGGGATGGGGCGGTAATTAGCTTAATCAGTCACCCCCCTTCCCGCAGGGGCTGCTGTTCTGTGGGTTTTAACTTGACACTGTCCCTATAAGGTGCTGAACTGTACGAATTCCTACATTTATGTAACCAAATTATTTGAACCCCTCTACAAGACTGAGGGCTCTAAGGCCATGTCTTCACTATGGGCACTACACTGGCATAGCGCCCTAGTTATGGTGCTGTAGCCAGACTACAGCGACAGAAGAGGTTTTTCCATCAACTCCACCTCCCAGAGCTACTGGTAGCTAGGTTGATGGGAGCATTCTTCCATTGACCTTTAAACCAGCCAACCGGGGGTTAGGTTGGCATAGCTGTAGCACTCATAAATGTGGATTTTTCACATCCCTGAGTGCTGTAGCCATGCCAACCTAAGTTTTAAGTGCAGACCAAGCCTAACATATCGAGTTCATGAAGCAGTAATGCCAGCAGACAAGTATGTACGCACATGAGCAATATAGTAACTGCTGTGGCATTACCCCACTATAACTTGTCTTGACTAAAGTTTGTAGTGTACACATGGCCTTAGTCTGACACTTTGATCTTGCCTTCCACTGTTGCATGCTTCCCAACTTCCATGCCATTAATTTAGCATTCAGACAACTCTAAATGGAGGCATCTTAGTATGATAAATTGGGTTAATCTTATTAAGACCTATATTTTGTTAACTAGGGATAAGAAATATAGCCTGATACATTAAGCATACCATTCAACATGTCCAGGTGAGCCATAATGGAAGAAAACTCTTATGCACAAAATGACTTTGTAAATTTGCTTTTTAACAGGAAAATTGGGTTCATGTAATCCAGTGCATCGTGATTGAGAGAGACTGGACTGTGTTTGTGCCTTAAACAAAATCTGTATACTTGACACAAGACCAGCAAGATGGGAAATAGTGCCTTAAAAGCTCACTTGGAGACAGCCCAGAAAACAGGCGTGTTCCAGCTAACTGGAAAGGGTCTCTCTGAGGTAGTAGAACTCTTTGGCTACACATGTACATGACTAATTGTCTTAGGCAGGGACTCTATCTTTCTGTTTTGTAAAGTGCCATGGGCATTAATAGTACTGTATAAATAAATAATGCTTCAGGCACCTCACTGTCCCCCTTTTAAGGAAAACACTCTTGCATGCACCTTTGCTCTAGCAATCAGTGATGCTCCGCTTACCTGGAAACTTGTATTTCTTTATAATTTCTGGTTTTATATTTAAAACAAATATATTAAATCCAGGAGTCTTAAAAGTTTATGCAACAAAAAAGGTGGCTTTCAATAAAAAATCTTAACTTGAGAGCACAAGATAAGTTTTATAACTGTATATTTATGCAAGATACTCTCAAATTTGTGAAATACTTTAAGGCCCCAATCCTGCACACACTTATTCACATGCTTAACCTTAGTCATGTGATTGGAACTGCTCAAGTGACAAAAGTAAAGCATATCCATAAGTGCCTATGGTTTTAACACATTATCTGAGATTGACTTGATTTTGTTTGATCAATTCCCAGAAAAATCCAAATCAGACTTGAACAATAGCTGTTGGGTCTAGCTCAGGGGTCTCAAACTCAAATGACCCTCAGGCCAATGTACTAGTCCTCATGTGGCCCTCGTGGTCATTTGAGTTTGAGACCCCTGAGCTAGACCCCATTCCAACCCCTTCCTCGAAATCCCCACCCCAACTCCGCCCTCTCCCTGACCCCAGTGGATACAGGAGAGGTGTGGCAGGGGCCAGGGCAGGGAGTTGGGGTTGGGGTGTAGGAGGGGTGAGGGGTGCAGCAGGGGGTCAGGATGCAGGGTGCGGCAGGGGGTTCAGGCAGGGGTTCAGGGTGCAGGGTGTGGCAGGGGGTCAGGGTGCAGGAGGGGTGCGGGGTATGGCAGGGGGTTGGGGTGCAGGAGGGGGGCAGCAGGGGATTCAGAGCAGGGGATTCAGGGCAGGGGGTTGGGGTGCAAGAGGGGTTCGGGGGGGCGGACTCTGGAACTGCGGCTAAGGGGAACCGCAGCCAATGGAAGCCGCTGGGGGCGCTGCCTGAAGCAAGAGCAACACGCAGACCCATGTGCCTCCCCCTTCCCCAGGTTCCGGCTGCTTCCTGGAGCGGCGCGGGGGCAGGGCAGGCAGGGACCTGGCCTGCTCTGCCCCTGGTGCACCTTCGGGCCAGAGCCGCTCTAGGTAAATGCTGGGGGAGGGCGGGAGGGCTGCGAGGAGCTCGCGGGCCACAGAAAATAACCCCTGGTCTAGCTGCTGTTCGTATGATGTCCAAGTTTAACACTGCACCATGTTACTTTGTTGTTGTGCATGGGGGGGGGGGGGGGGGAATACAATTCTTATATGTTTAATCTTCCATTTCACTTCTCCCTTTCTGGCAAGGGGGGGGGGAATATGATAAGTTGCTGCTATAATTTGCAGGGAAAAGCTAAAACATGAGTGTGTTTCCCCTCCCCCCCCCATTACTGGCTCAAGGAGTAGAAACTAGAACAGGTCCAAATTTCTTGATCAAGGTCCACACTCCAGAGAAAATAATAAAAAAAAAATCAATAATAACAAGTAAATACATTTTGGGATCCGTTCAAAAGTGTCTGATGGTCTGGATTTGACTACCCCTGGACTAGGAGATATTTGCAGATATTTGGTGCTGTTGCTGACTGTGAGAGTAGATGATTTAAAAAAAAAAAGAAATCCACACGTGAATGATGTAACAATGTTACATATGCTTTATGATGGCAAGGTATGTGAATAAGAGAGGGGGTGAGTTCCAAAGAGCAGACAAGAGTTACAGTAAGATGGAAGGAAATGTTTTTTGTAATCTATATAAAATAAAAGGAGGGAAGAAGGGGTTTTATTTAGCTTCCATCATGCTTAAAAGTGTGTGTGTGTGGGAGATAATCAAATAGCAAAGGTTATTAATAGACATTAAAGAGAACATAAAAATGAAAAGTTCTGTAAACAGTATTGTGCTGTATTCCTATCCTCGCCCTTTTTTTCTTTATTTTTTATCCTGTTTATTTAGACTGAATTCTGGACTAGGAATTAGTTTTCCTAGGAGTCTGAAAAATGTCCCTTGCATTTTTTTTTTTTGTGCCATTGAAAAAAATTAACTTCATATATTGTTTTTGCTTGAATTTGGTAAATCTCACTTTTGGTGATGGTGAGACACTGTGCATCATATGGACTAATATAAACTTGAACTGCAGTGTAAATAACTGAAAGACTGATACCATGAAATTATATTGTCTATTATGAAGTTAAACCAGCTGTTTTAATGTTGTTTATACTTCCACCCCCCCAGTTTCCTGAAGACCTGCAGAAGCTAGCTAGCAACTTAAGGACAATAGATTTGTCAAACAACAAAATTGAGATCCTGCCACCACTGATGGGAAAGTTTTCTGTTCTGAAGAGTCTTGCTTTAAACAACAACAAACTGAGTATGAGTTTTTAATATTGTCACCGATTTCTAAAAAGAATTAGACTTCTTTGTTGTTGGTCTGACATTAAATGTGATAACTTGACTCTTACAAAATGCAAAGGGAAACACTGGTTGCTTAGACTAAAATCTCTTGGAATTCATGATCAGGAGAAAATTAGATTTGTTCAAAACTAGTTAGCAATTTTGTTATATTTTCACCCTTGCAATAACGTGTAAGTACTTAAAACCACATAACTGTGTGCTGTAAACCTGTCTGATCTAAAAGCTGAGGAAAGTCAGATAGTTTAGTACTTGCATGGAAAACCTCTGAAGATGGTGTCCCGCAGAAAACAGTGCTGGTGATTCAGTGGGTGTCACTCCTGTTGGGCCAGTGTCCCGAAGACCGGCAAAGCTAGCAACTAGAATTAGGGGGTGCTGTGCTACTAGAGGTGTCGTCTTTTGGGTGAGTGATAAAATTAAGTTCTTTAGCACTTGTAGTCATTAACAATGCCATAGCATCCTTTATGGAAGTAAAGCATTATGCCTAAAGTTTTGGCCAAATTCCAACTCTATTTATATTCTGCTTACCTAAAATTTCCCTTGCAGCTTATTAGGGAAGTGTTCTTCTTGTCTCCAAATTTTTCTGTTTGTGCGATGGTGAAAAGCTGCTGTGTTTCACCACAGATGTCTGAACTTCAGAGACTGGTGAACTGTTTGCTATAAGCATTTTATAGCTTTTTGGGTTCATTAGGATGGGATGAACAAATTTAAACTAATACTTCACTCCTAAACTTCAAATGTTGCAAAATGTGTTTAGCCTAGTGGTTTGGGAGAGAGGAATTTTGTCTTGGAAAATCCTATCAGAATAGTGTTGTATATTCCACACAGGAGCAGACTTGGCTTTTAATGGATATGAAAACTCGCAGTTTCGTCTGAGTAGATTGGGTAATTTCTTTGTTCGTAATTTTATTGCTAGCTGCTCTACCTGAGGAGCTGTGTAAACTGAAAAAACTCGAGACCTTGCATCTGAATGGCAACCATCTGACGCGGCTGCCTGCCACCTTTGGACAACTCTTGGCTCTCAAGACCCTGAGCCTTTCTGGAAACCAGCTTCGGACTGTGCCCACCCAACTCTGCAGTCTTCGTCACCTAGATGTGGTGGATCTCTCAAGAAACCAGATCCAGAGTGTCCCAGACACAGTAGGGGACCTGCAGGCCATTGAACTCAATTTGAATCAGAACCAGGTCTGGAAACTGAGGCTTTAGAGGCATGTGAACTTAAGGCATGATTGAGTCTTAAAGAGTTAGTTCTCTCTGAGCCCCAGAAGTCAGGACAGGCAGTTACCACTTCAGTGTGAGAGGAATGCCTTTTGGGTATGACAGTGGTGGAGGATCCATATAAATACCTAGCTAGTTTTCATCTACTGTGATGCCTTCTATTGCCTGATTTGACTTTCTGGGATAGCCTTTATAGGGTCAGGCTCGCTTTGTTAAACAGTAACTTTCCTGTTGTGAGATTAATGCCTCAGACATGCCCACTCTGTTCTATTCTCCCACTCCACCACATGCATTGTAGCACTAGCCCTTTATTCAAGTTCCCAGGTGGACCCTGCTTTGAGGGGAGGTATCCAGATGCCAGTTGTTGGGAAAATTGCATGTCTAATGTCAAATTGATTTGAACTCGTCACCACTGCACATCACGTGTACAGTATTAGAATTAAGGACAGCTTCACTTCCAGGGTCTCATTTTAGAAATACTCGAATTCTTTATATGGTTAAAGTCAGCAGGTATGATGTTTCCTCAAAACTAAAATTATATAAAGTTGCTCGATGCCAGTCATGCTAGGAAAATAAGTAGTTCTCGTTTCCTGTCATTAACCCAGTTAATCTACAAAACAAGCGACAGTGTTGTTAAAGTGGCTGAATAAACTGAAGTCAGATTGTGTAGTAGTTGTGAAACACAGATCGGTGTACTTATAAATAACCAATTATCAGTAAAAATGTACGGTTTCAAGCTTTTTTTCCACTTTCTCCTTTTGGACCATGTCAGATTTCTCAGATCTCAGTGCGGATCTCTCACTGTCCACGCCTCAAAGTCCTGCGTTTGGAAGAGAACTGTCTAGACCTCAGCATGCTTCCTCAGAGCATACTCAGTGATTCCCAGATCTCATTGCTTGCAGTGGAGGGTAATCTCTTTGAAATCAAGAAACTCAGAGAACTGGAGGGCTATGACAAGGTTTGTAGAAAACTGTTTCCAGTGAATGTTTTTTGCTTTCCTGCTCATGAATGCATCTCAGACTACTGGGGGATCAGAGTTCTGCTGGTGGATGAGACTTGCAACAGTCCACAAGTATCTTTGCAGCCATTGGCAGTAGATGACCTTCCAAGGATGACCTTCTGCCTTGCCCATTAGATAACAACAAAGGACCTGTCTGTGGTTCAGGAACTACTTGTAAGATGAACATCTTGCAGCTTTCCTCTCTAACTGTCCTTTTTGCCTTAGTGATGCGTATCCTTTTCTCCCTGGCGTATGTCAGACTGGATTGCAGCCCATGCTTATAAGCAAATTTTTTTTGATGCTACAGCACTATTAGACAGTACCCTAAAGAGAGAGATGGACCTTAATCACATTTGGAGCAATAATATTCCTAGTTAGTGCTTTATTTTATTGAGCATTATTAGTGGTTGGGGTTCTATTTCCCAACTATCCCTATATAGAAGAAATTGGAATTAAGGGGTAAGACTGGAAAAATTATAGAGGAGCTATCTGGCTGTTTAATTAGCCATAGACTTCATGGCCCTTTGCTTGGGGGAGAGTTCAGGTTGTTGATCTCTAGCATGATGGTTGTACTGGAGAAAATGCTTTATAGGACAGCTTCCCCGTCATTGTCCTGTTTATACTTTCACCCTGACTCTAGTAGGTTGTGCCTGCATCGGCTCTCTCATGATCTTGCCTGCACTGACAGGTCATGTGGTAGCCTTGTCATAGTCATTCTCTATTTGCATAATCCCCACTGCATAGTAGGTGAGGATGGAAATATTCCTTTTCTGTTAATAGTGGGGAGAAGGGCAAGGAATCTAAGTTGCTTTGATAAAAAATAAATAATAGGGAAACTCTAATTGCGTGTTAGTCACATAGATTATGGGCCTGGGTCCTCCCCTATATGTGTGTAGAATATAGCTAGGATTTTATTAATTTTTTCAAGAAAAATCACTTGTACTTAGAAGTAAGTATTGGCCATTATTAATTATTATTATTATTATTATTTTTAACTCAACTGTTTTATCACAATAGACTAAGACAGCATCTATCCCTGCTTCTCCCCCACTCCAAATTGTTCTGGGAAAGCTTAAAAAAAATGCTTCAATGAGAAATGTATTCTTGTGGATGTTTATCTTGTCTATTTAGGGTGACAAGAGAGTGGAAGAAAGCTGGTGCTAAGATGGTGGTGCATCACTTGATCATCATAAGGCACCAAAGCACCTCCATTGAATGAGACAGGGTAGAGGCTAGGAATAATAGAAGGGAAGTTGTCTACAGTATTTACTTTTTAATTCACACAGCATCCTCTAAACCTGACAATGGGGTGCTTGGTCTCTGTGAGACAAATTACTGTATTGGCTTGGAGGCTGTAGGTAGTACCTATTTATGTAAATCTACAAATTCATTAAACAGATGTTGATGACTATAAAGCTTCCTTGCTGCATGAATGGGATGCTGCTGCAGTTCACCAGCAATAAAATCTCCAAATGACTTCTTTTCTGTGTGAAGTTAGGAATGGCCAGTTCCAGTATGGCTTTTGTATCACCAACTTTCCAGTTTCAGAACAACCAACTTTCTCTTTGCTCTCTGCTTTTTAGTACATGGAGCGGTTCACAGCCACCAAGAAGAAGTTTACATGATGGACTGCTGTTCTGAGTCTGTATCATTGGATGTAAAAGATAGTGACCAAAGCAGCATAATCAGCGGCACTGTCTGCTTGGAATGACAACTTAAACCAAGATTGACAGTTTTGGGCTTGATGATGGCGATGAGGAAACTGACAATATTCGTTTCATAAGTCTGCTATGTTGCTGCCACTACCACTTCAAATAAAAATCTGACATTGGGAAATTGCAGCCTAGGCCTTGAACTGTTAAATTTGGCTAGAAACTGGTTATACTTCTGGCTAGCTTCCTCACTTCATTTTATTCTCCCTTTTCAGGATGACTTATTTGGGAGAAAGGGGTACATAATCCTCACTAGTTGATGAGGTAGAGGACATAAGCTTTTTTCACAACAGATGCTACTGCATCCTTATAAAGGGAAGTTGACTATTGTTTAGAGTGGGTTACTTGCATCTAACATGTTTGCCTGGTAGTATACTGCAGTTCTGCTACCACAATAATTCCAAAATATTAAGTTATACTACTTGCTGTAAATGTCCTCTAGCATGGAGGTTAACTTTCACATAGATCTGTTGTAATACTAAAAATTGTGTACATTTCATAAAGCACAAATAGTTAAATGAGCTCACATGGTTAATTTATCTTGTCTATTTTATATTAACTGCTTTAGTAATCAAATCTTGTTTCTATCATCTTTTCTCTTACCAGTTGTATCAATTCACAGTACAATTTACAGGATGTCTTCTAGTTGATGGAGAAATGCACTATTCCCTTCTGCTTGAACATACTGCTATTTAATGGACTACTTGACAGGTTTTTTTCTCTGTCTTCAGTAAAATGTAGTTTGCTGGAAAAACTGTTATCCTTGCACTGATGAGTCCTCACATCTGCAGAGCCACGTCTAAAACTTTTTCACCTTATTACAGCTGCCTTACTACCAAAAGCACCCAGCAAGAGCTAAAAATGTATGCAATTATGTAACAGGTACTAAAATCGATTAATTGTAATAGATTTAACTTGTGTATTTATTTTACTAAAACACTTTAAAACTGTAGTTTAAATGTCTCAATTCTAACCATATTTCTGCCACTTCAATGTGATTGTATTATTAAGCTTACCTAAAGGGTTTATTTTACCAATCTATATTAGATTTTTTTTGTATAAAACTACTTGTGACAATCTAAAAATAAAGACACTACTTTTGAAGAGAGAAAATGGCTGGTAGATAGTAAGCCTTTGAGTGACAAGTTAGCTAAATGCTACTACCTGTTCAAAAATGATTATGTAGAAATTCTACTAGAAAAACTTGCAAAGTAAAATACCAGTCCTCTGGGATTTCTAATAAGAGCAGTTCCTAATTCATCATCTGTAAACTGCTCAAATGCTTAGTCAGTTCCATGGATGGATGTACCCAAGATGTAAATACAGAGTAAGATGTAAAACCTTTCAAAGCTGTTGGGAAAGTAGATCATGGAGAGGAAGTTGTTATACAGAAGGTTTAATATAGCTGACTCTTAACAGCTGAAGTTGCAGAGTAAAGAGAAATGTTGAACAGACTGGCATTTAACTTTCTCTACAAGAATGGTAGAGTGGTATATACAGTATGTGCCTAAAGCAATGTCAGACAGGCAAGGAACTATCTGGCTGAACTCACAATAACAGCCATAGCTTGAAAAGCTCTGCACATACTTAAGTTCCTCAGGACTGCTTTGCTCTGGGAAATCCCAGCATGTGGGAGCAGTTGCTTTTGAGGGACAACTTCCTCTATGTTGGACTTGATTTGGTTTCTATTCTTCTTCACTGAAATCCACCACCTCTGCGTGTGTGGTGGCTCTAGGGACAGAACAGTACCATCATTAAACATGCGCTCAGTTCATTCAAGAAACAATCTAGAAGTTTGAAAGTACATAGATAACGTATTATTTTCCTATCCTTCAAGTGCGTACTGAATTTTACCTATATCTCAAGTAGCTAAACACTAAGTATGTCTACACTTACTGGGGCTCCACACTGTGCCAATTAATCCACCAGAAGTCGATTTAGGGTCTAGTGAAGACCAGCTAAGTCGACCGCAGATTGCTCTCCTGTCGACTCCGGTACTCCACCGGAATGAGAAGTGTAAGGTAAGTTGATGGGAGAGTTATTAATGTAGCTGGAGTTGCGTAACTTAGGTCGACTTAGCCCCATAGCATATGTAGTGTGTGAACCACAAGCTGGGGGAGGCTGTGCCCCGCCCCCCCCACCTTTTGCCTCTAGCCCTGGAGCAACAGGAGGGTCGGGCAGCACAGCTGCAGCCTCCCTAGCCCCAGAGCACAGGGAGGGTGGGTGGCACAGCCTAAGGGGCCATCCACAAGGAGACTGGAGGTGGGCTGAGCAAGAAGGAGGGTCTGGGGGCAGAGCATGGGCAGCACTGCACCTGGCTGTTTGGGGAAGCACAGCCTCCCCCAGCTTATGATCCCTGCTGCCTCTACCCTGTAGTGTAGACCAGGCCTAACGCCTACTTTTTGTAAAGCACAGGTAGATAAGGAATATTATATAAGTAAGTGATTGTGTGCCTTCCACCTAGTAATTTATCTAGTTCTAAAATACTGCACTGTCTTAAGCAACGAAGAGTCCTGTGGCACCTTACAGACTAACAGATGTATTGGAGCATAAGCTTTTGTGGATGAATACCCGCTTTGTCAGATGCATGCACTGTCTTGTAACTTTAAAAGGAGTCCACCTTCATCATGCTGCTTGATGGGAGTGGAACAAACATGTACATTCTCCCATGTGGAAAGTAGGTTAGTACAGGAGTTCAGCCCTTGAAAGGATAGGTAGTTTAAATGTGCATGTTGGTTGAGTCTTAAGTATGTACTACAAGGCTGAAGCTTGTCTAGTGGCAGCACCCTCTATCAAACTAGCCTGTTGAAGGCAACGGTACCTGCAAGAATATTTCAGATTCTGGCATCCAGAAACTAGACAATGTAATGGGGCCAGTGAACTAAGTACAGTACTGCCTTTTAAAACCAGACCTGGAGGAACAAAACATGCTCTTGCCCTCTCTAACCTGAAAAAAGTTGATAGCTTGTTTAAGTAACAGCTGAGGAACAGAAGCACCAATGAATGGTCAATGCCACATTATACTTCAGGCGGTGCAGACCACCAATCCTATGAAGCTGTTCACTAGCTACAGATGTACTGAGCACAGACACACATAAGCTTCCACTTTCTCCCACACAAGTCATCCATATTAAAGCAGTAACATTCCTCCCTTGTTTATGGCTTGCACATGGGCAAGCTTCTTAAATTCTTGGTGGTGTATTTATTCACCACTCTAAGTTATGGGTAGCCTTACTAGATGAGCAGGGGGGGGAAAAAAAGGGTAGATTCCTTCCTTCCGTCCTTTTCCCTCAGCTATAGCAAAGTCCACAAGCTCTTCCCACTTCTATTTGTTTGTGACATTATTTCCTGAATAGTGCTTTTCTCTGGCATATGTGGCAGGAAAGTGTTTTGTTTATCTTAGACAGGAACTGTGCCTGTTATCTCTTGTAGAAAGTGTGATCTCCTTCAATAGGTGAATGGCAGCGGATTCCCCAAAAACACTTTCTGGCTATCTTTTTCAGAAATTAGAAAAAACCTCAGCCTTTGCAGTGGACAGTTTGACTCTTGCCTTTGAGCCTGAATTAGCACTTCTGGTGTAACTTTCCCTGGCAGTGGGTCACTGTCACATACCAGCTAGACAGAATGACATCAGCTTTATAAAGCAGTTTAAAGAAAAATAGCATGCAAGGGATCATCAGGCAAATAAAACAGTGAAAAGGTCTTTGAGCAGATCCCACATCCTCAGGGTCACCATTAATTCTGATCAAGCTGGGAGTAGCTCCATTAGAGGACACTGATGCAGCCTTCTTTTACCTCCTGCAGGACAATCAAGCACTTGTCAGACCAAAGGGAAAAAGGCATGCAAGTCAAAGAGGAGTCCTTTCACCTCTGTCACTTTGAACTGGTCAGCAGCTCTAGCCTTTTGGATGGATAGGTATCTTTTCAAACAATAGCTACATAAACCTAGCATTGTTCTATGATGTATATCCTTGTATTAACATACATTGCTTCTACTAACACTAAGATTTCTGAGGTATAGGATACATACCACATTTGACTACACTAACTAAAATGTAATCTGTATATGCCTCAGAAGTCATCTTGTATTTTCCTTATACACTCCTCCCACTCACCTCTTTCAGACACAGTTCACTTGTCCTTTTCGCTGTATTCCTGTCTGTATGATACCTCACAGTCCCTTCCAATTCTTGTGCACCTGTTTCCCCCTCACCTGTACCCACATATGCAACATTTAACTTCTGCTTCTTCAAATTCAGCCTAAATTAGTATTGACTGCAACTAACTGCATATGTAAAATGAGGCTGGCAGCTTCAAAAGGTATAGTGTCTACTGGCCACATGTCCACAATTGGCATTTACTGGGAGTGTCAGAAGACAAAAAATGGAACGATGAAACAACTGCATAGTCATTTTATGGACAAGTAGGGAGACTACATTAGTATAGTGTATTACTCTTCTATAGGAGTAATTTACACATGTAAATTATTCTTACCCACCCTTACTGTCTTCCTCCCATCTCAAAGCTGTTGCAATCTTATCTACAATTATCCACCACCTTTTATCAAGCCTCTTACTTTCTCTCCCCAGCTGTATTTGCATAGTATTTTAGGATACTATTTACATAAAAGGTACTTCACAAACTAGAGTTTTGTTGTGGCAGATCCAGAACAAAAACTGGAGTACTTTTGATAGCACAACAAGTCGGGCTATGCAGACATACAGCTCACAGGTCAGGCTTTGTATAATCGAGTGGTGTTTAAAGGTGGTGTAGTATAGTAAAAAGGGTAAATCCTTAGAGTTCACTTAGAGTGGATTGAGGATGAGTTGGTGGACATTTTTCAATCACCAGAACTTTCATTTGGCAAATTTTTCAAAAAGAAAGGTTTAGTGCTGCTGCTTCTGCTTTGTCATCCTATGATAGGGAAAGCTGGATCTTTCAAAATCAGCTTTAAGAGGATGGAAAGAAAGATGGAGGCAACTGCTTGCTACTAATTACAACTTTATACAACAACACTTTAGGTAAGGAGTATGCCAGGGTACGAATGGAGAACTATTTTAAAAAGTAACAATTTCTGAACCTGCTCTCACCACTTGAGTTCTCCATTTTTCAGTACCGGGACCTCCAAGTAAGATGAAAGGTTAAAATTGCAGGAAGTGAACACTTAAAGGTAACTACTTAGTTCTGTCAAATTGTCCAAAGGCAGGAGATTGGACTATGTATAGGTTAAAACAATATTAATTAATGGCAAATACTTAATAGTAAACAAACTACAGTGAGTTATAGAGTTCTGTATTTTTTCCATACACAATACATAACAGTTTAACAGTGACTAAAAGCAGCAACTGAAATAATCTTCATTTTTAATATCATTAAGAATCAGATTTGCTGTGAGAAAAAATGATGCATATAAATTGTTTATTCTGTCCAGCAAGTACAATGAACAAGAAAGTATGATGTGTAATAGGATACATGCTTCTAACAGGCAACGCCAAAAGACAGTATTGCTGTGCAGTTTGCTCTGGAACATTAAGGCACTGACTCGCTCAAGGGCCCAGATCGGTGTCCGTTATAAAACAAATGTTGAATATTCATCTAATAACCAAGCTATATCCCACTGCTGTCACATTGGCACACAAGAGTTGTAGGTGAATCCCAGATAAACTACATAAACAAGAATAGTGTCATGCAGGGCATAATTTTAAGCTGTGATATTAATCTTCCATGTACTCAACGCAGCATCCTCTTAGCCAATGTACCTAGTATCTGTTGTAATAGCTTGGGGAAATCAGACATGAGGTAAGATGTTGTAATAATGAAAGGGAGGGGGAAAAAAGAGTTCCAAGGAATTACAGCAGAGGAGTTCTGCAATGTTATAAGTGGAACAACAAGAAAACAGTTTAAGTATTCCATTCCCAGCAGTACATCACTACCTTTAAGTTTAAAAAAGAAGCAAAAGGCATGCTCTGTACAAAGGTTCTTTCACGTAAGCCTCTTAAGTCTTATTGGGTACTGGAATCCCTTAAGCTTTCACATGCTGGGGGTTTTATTGTACTAGTAATGGCACCACAAATGCTTCTTTGCTACTCATGTTTTGTGTATATATCTTTAGCTACTAATAGGATTAATGTACAGTTAATTTTATTAAAAATCCATTTTCCTTCCAGCTGTTTTAGAAGCCACAGAGGACAACATGCAACCCCAGAGAAATTTCCACCACTCACAAAAGGTTGCTTCACTTAAGCCTTATTCAGACTAGATTTTCCATAAAATTGGACCTGGCTTTCTGCTTATTGTATATAGCAGTCCTCCTTTTTTTTGTCATAGTCAGAATTCATTTATAGTAGCCCCTGGAGTGCACTGATAACTGGGATATGTAGTTGTGTTCCACTCCCATCATTTAAGGAATTACCAAAATTACTCATCTAAATCTTTGCAGGTCCCATCCCTCTGCCCCAGGATTTTCTACAAAAAAAAAAAAAAAAAAAAAATATTATATAAGAAGAATGTTGGACAACTACTCTGCAAAGAATAAATAAGCTTGAATGTGATTAATTTGGTCATTCCTCAACTAAATCACTGGGGGGCGGGGGGGAGAATTCCAAACTAACATTCAAATATCACAGCTTACGTTATTTGAAATCATCACTTTCCCTTTCAGCCTACACAAAACTCATTACTTCACTCCACCTCTCAAATAGAAACCATTAGAATCTTGGGAATAAGATTGGCTAAGTTTATTGGAAGACAAAAACATGAATCCACATCTATTTTCCCTGTGAACAATTTTGTTTTTTGATTCTAGCTGATTGGGGTATTCGCCATTATGAATAGGAACCTCAGCATTACCACCACAAACAACTTGGATTTGGAACATTTTACATTACATAAACTGATTATAGTAAAGATAGAGCAAGCATCTTATTCCCAGAACAGGGTAAGAAGGGAGGAACAGAAGTAGTTCCTTCATATGAAGCATTCATTATAGCAAGGTAGTATTTTAAATGTTCTACTTATTGTGACATGTTGCCAAGCAAAAATTTAACTTCATGAAACAAAACTTTTTGAATAAGTGGACAGCAGCTATCTGGTATACATCTTAATTTAAATTAAGATTAGGTGGGAAAGTAGCACATGCATAGTTCAGAAGTATCATGCAGAATAATGGGTGAATTATGGTGTATACATGGTTTAAAAACTAAAAGACTGAGAAAAACTGTACTTAAATGTGTGAAGAAATTTGTTCTCCCTCATTCATTATTTAACATCCATTCAGAGGTTTAAAAAAAGCTGCCCCTAACACACCGTGGGAGAACAGAACTTGGTGAGATTTGTGGTACTGCAGTGGAGAAAGGCACAACCCAAATTCCAGGGAGAACTGACAAAGGTGAATTTGATATGGAATCCAGATGGGAAATTTGCATGCTTACTATAGGTGGTCAGATTCAGAGTTTGTCTGATGTTTTTCTGGAGACTTAAGTTTTCAATTAATCTTACATTTTTATCTAAAGCTTTGTTGAGCCTACTTTTAAAGAAAATATTTAGAAGCTTGATATAAAATCTTTTCCATTGCATAAATATGGGAACCGAGTTATTTTCTTCTGTTCAACAGTAAAATAGGTGCATGGTGTTTAAAATCAATTATATACACAATACAAGTATTACCAGAAAATGCAGCATAATTTGTTAACCACAGTCTCTACATCAACATCACTTCATATTCAAAGAATGAAAATGCATGTGTTCCCCTCCCATTTCCTTCAAATTACAGTGTGTATGTTTTAAAGCCCTCAACCCACAAGTAGCCAGTGGGCCAGAACTTCTTAAATTTGGTAGTTTATATATGGATTTCATATATGTATTGGAAATTAAACTAAGTGTCCATAAAACTATGGTTATCCTGCTAAACTAAGAAATACAAGTAATAAGCATCACCGAGTTCCTATTTTAGTGAGAATGCACAACTCTAAGTGAAGTAATTAAAAAACCCAAAAATGTGTAAAGTCTCCTCTTCAACCTTTCCACAATTATACCACCCTGTTTATTCCATTTTAATAGAATACTTTGTGTTGTGAGGGAGAATAAGAGAAAGAACATTCTCAAAGCTGTAAAACTAAGCCCTGAGCAGGTTTAAGAAGGTAGGGCAGATGATTAGGAGCTCTGTTGCTGCTCTGATGGAGTCAAAGCAAAATCTGCACACAAGGATAAGAAAACAAGTACTATAAAAAGCAACCTGCTGCACTCGCTTCCCGACTCCGCTATCCCTGTTGTTTTGAAATACAGAAAATTTCACAGATATGAAAATGGTGACTTGCAGCTGGAGAAAGACACTTGACAATGGCAGAAAGCTCATTAACTATCAATGAGTTTCTTGGCTCGGACATTGGCTTGCTCAATACGATCTTTGTTGGTATCCGCCTGCAAAAGGAAAAAAGCATGTGTAAAAATTGCAGGTGACTGAAGACTAGATACTAAGAAAGCTTTAACAAACATTTTTAGTCTAATGTTAGATAAATTTTAATACATATCTTAAGGAAAATTTTTATACATCTGGGTATAATACTTAAATTGTCCAAAAGTACAAAGGTTGGTTTAAAAAAAGTCAAAAACTATGTCAAAATTTCTTTGTGGGCTTGACCACAGAAGTACAAGATGCTACCATTGGGATAGGTAGAAGGGAGACAAGAGCTCTTACCGATTGGCTCAGCAGGGGCTGGTAGTTTTGCAAAGGCAGAATGATCAGAGGGAAGAAGTCGAATCTCTCTAGCGAGCCCCTTAAGGCAACTCAATAAATAAAATGACTGGCTTCAGTGAATTGGAGGAATTAAGGGAAGAGATTTGAGGGCGTGGAGGAGACTCCACCACCAAAACAAAAATAGGATTTTTCCCTCCTACTTAATTTCTTCCATAGAAAATAGTAATCCTCAGAGCTCTTGTGGTACAACTTCTCAACATAAAAAATATACCACAGTACTCAGCCCTTAGAATATAGGATAAATTAAGCCATTCACCATTTATGCAAAAATAAGCAAAATGATGCACTGCCAACTGAAAAATGATTAATCTAAAACACTAAGGAAAGAGAATTGGTAAAGTATTTTGTATAAAACAGACTCCCATGAGTCTTTTGAATGTACTGTTGTCATAACAATATGGCCTTGGCAAAAAAAATTACAGTAAGATCGCAAATACCTATAATTAAACTAAAACATCCAAGAATCAGCCAATCCCATCAGGCGATTGGCAGTGTTCTTACATCTCTCTTAAGGAAAGATCCAAGCTCCATAGATTTTGAGACAAGAATGGACCATTATGATCATCTAGTCTGACTTGCATAACACAGGCCACAGAACCTGACCCAGTAATTTCAGCATTAAGCCCATAGTGTCTGGTTGAGCCAAAGCGTCTTTTAGACAGACATCCAATCTTGGTTTAAAAAAAACATCGAACTCTGGAGACTGCACTACACCCTTAGATAAGTAATTCCAATGGTTAATTATCCTCATTATTAAAAATTTGTACTTTATTTCTAGTCTGATTTTGTCTAGGCTGAGTTTCTAGCCATTTAATCTTATGTCTTTATCCACTAGATTAAAAAGTATTTTACTATCAGAACGTTGTCCCCCTGTAGATACTTGCAGACTGGTCAAGTCACCTGTTAACCTATTAGTTTAGCAGAGAGGAGGTTGAGTTTCTTTAGGCTGGTAAGGCAGGTTTTCCAGACCTCGAATCATTCTTGTAGTTCTTTTCTGCACATTTTCCAATTTGTCTAGAATCTTTTTAAAGTGCAGGTATAAGAATTGGACACAGTGTTCTAGTAACAGTCTAAAGCCATATACATTGGCAACACCACCATTCTACTGTATATTCAATAGCAAAAAACCTGTGTTAATACAGAAGTAAGGTTGCTTGGTGTTCTGCAGTGGGATAACATACCACTGAGATGAGCAAAACTCAAACGTCTGAAAACCAGGAAATGCACAGTTAAGATTGCCATGCAACCTTTACTCTGTCCTCTTTCAGCAATGCCCCAATATGCCCTGTTATCACACATCTTTACTCTGCCAACCCCACAGCTGCTGAAATGTAGAAGCTCTTCACCTCCTTTTACAACCCATTCACTCTCACCCAGAAGATCCCATCTAACACCATTAAAAGACAAAAAGGAAAAGTTACCCACATCACCTTCCCTTTCTAGTCATAAAAGTGGCAACATAAAGACCTCCTTCATACATCCCCCAGATAGAACTCCCCTACAGTAACAGTTACCCCTCCCCTCCATACACACACACACACACACACACACACACACACACACACACACACACACACTGTAGATAGATGTTGAAAGAGCCATCCTGCTCTAGACTGATTTAGTGGTCTATAAGAGACTCCCACCAGTACCCAATCTTGTGATTTGTCAGTTACAACATTAATCCATAAGCATTCCAGGTCCTGTGCTTCTGAATTGTGTAGACAGAGGATACCAAGGAAATGCAATGATTTGAACAATAAAGATACTGAATATGCTCAGGAACTGGTAGTAAAAGTTTAGTATGGTATGATTGCATACTTCTGATGCACTTGATCATTGCAAATGCTCATAAGGGCAGCATGGTGAACCCATTAATTTAAGAGTATTCCATAATGCTTCTCTTGTGTCACTATATCCAAGATGGAAATGGCAAGAACAGGATTATTTGGCTCTTACCTTCTCATTTATCCGGTCTATTTTCTTGTTTTGTGAATCAATCTCATTGCCCATATCCAAAGCCAGGTTTTTCAAGTTCCCCAGGATATTTCCCACCTGAGCAAGATTTTCATCCATCTCATCCTCTCTGGCATCGTTTGTTACCCTGTTGAAAGTATCAGAAGACCCCTGTGTTCAGGAACCAGAAAGTTGCTTCCTCACGGTCAAAATGTTGTTCAATAAACTCCCACTAAAACATATTTCATCACAACCCACATTTTCAGAGTAGGGTGGCTGTTTCACTTTAATATCATCTATTCAAGCAGGCAGCCTGCTACTATCTGTCCTTAAATTCATTTTGCTGAAAGAAATTGGACCAAAGCGGTTTCGTTAAAATGGCCTCAAAATTCAAAACAAAAAGATAACCATTGGCAGATTATGCTCTACTGTATTAGAGAGGGATTCAAATTCTGTGTCAGATGCCCTTTCATTATGTGACAGAGCAAATCCTAATGCAACATTCACCACAATAATTTGAGCACCAAGCTCATATGCATCCAGGGGCTAATCAAGTGTAGTAATTACTCCCAGCACTGCATGCTATGAGGAGTGAAACTGCAGATATAAATCCCCAAATGAAAGCAATTCACCAAAGGGCTTCCTTCCCAATTGACAGTAAGGATTTAATATATAGCCACTCTAGTTGAATGCATTCTGGGAAGAAGAAACTGACTTAAAAGTATCTTAATGGCATACATGTTTGGGGGAAGATGGACAAACATACCGTGTAATATATCCCCCACTTGCTCCTCCAGTGGTCTGTGGCTGATTATTTATTACACGTCCTGGCTGGCTGGATACAATACGGTCTGTTGAGTTCTCCACACCATCACCCCAGGTTGACTTGTATGACTTACCAGACTCAAAGTTCTTTGTTCTACCAAAAAGATAAACCCAAATATATGCTAGATTAATAGAGGGAAAAGAGAGGACACCAGATTTTTTTCCCCAGGTGGCAAGGGAGGGAGAGAATTATTTCTTTCAGGGTGGGATTTTCAAAGGCACCCAAGTGATTTCATAGAAGTGTAGGACTGGAAGGGACCTCAATAGGACATCTAGTCCAGTCCCCAGCACTCAAGGCAGGACTAAGGAATAACTAGACCATTCCTGACATGTGTTTGTCTAACCTGGTCTTAGAAACCTCCAATTCATCTCCAATGACTGAGATTCTACAACCTCCCTAGGCAATTTGTTGCAGTGCTCAACTAGCCTGACAGTTGAGACGTTTTTCCTAATGTCCAACCTAAACCTCCCTTGCTGCAATTTAAGCCCATTGCTTCTTGACCTGTCATCAGATGTTAAGGAGAACAATTTTTCACCCTCCTCCATGTAACAACCTTTTATGTTGTTTTATGTACCTGAAGATAAATGTCCCCCCTCAGTCTTCAGAAGAAACAAACCCAGTTTTTCCAGTCTTTCCTCACAGGACATATTTTCTAGACTATTTTTGTTGCTGTTCTCTGGACTCTCTCCAATTTGTCCACATCTTTACTGAAATGTGGTGCCCAGAACCGGACACAATACTCCAGATGAGGCCATATCAGCATGGAGTAGTGTGGAAGAATTACTTCTCGTGTCTTGCTTACCATGCTCCTGCTAATACATCCCAGAATGATGTTCAGGTTTATTTTTGCAACGGTATCAGGTTGTTGACTCTTATTTAGTTTGTGTTCCACTATAACCCCCAGATCTTTTTCTGCAGTATTCCTTCCTAAGCAGTTATTTCCCATTTTGTATGCGTGCAATTGTTTGTTCCTTCCCAAGTGCAGTACTCTGCATTTGTCCTTATTGAATTTCATTCTTTTTACTTCAGGCTATTTCTCCAGTTTGTCCAGATCATTTTGAATTTTAATCCTATCCTCCAAAGTACCTGCAACCCCTCCCATCTTGGTATCATCTAAAAACTTTGTAAGTGTACTCTCTGTCATTATCTAAATAATTTATGAAGATATTGACCAGAACCAGACCCAGGACTGATCCCTGTGGGACCCCATTGGAACTTCCCCTTCAGCTTGACAATGAACAACTGATAACTACTCTCTGGGAATGGTTTTCCAACCAGTTCTGCACCCACCTAGTTCCATCTAGGCTATATTTCTTTAGTTTGTTTATGAGGTAGTCATGCAGGACAGTATCAAAGGCCTTACTTAAGTCAAGATATACCATGTTTACTGCTTCCCCCCCATCCACGAGGCTTGCTACCCTATCAAAGAAAGCTATTATGTTGGTTTGTCATGATTTATTCTTGACAAATCCATGTTGACTATTACTTACCTTATCTTTTAGGTGTCTGCATACGGATTGCTTGATTATTTGTTCTATTATCTTTCCAGGTACTGAGGCTGACTGGTCTATAATTCCCTGGGTTGTCCTTATTCCCCTTTTTATAAATTGGCACTCTGCCCTCTGGAATCTCTCCTGTCTTCCATGAGTTTTTGAAAGTAATTGCTAAATGACTCGTATCTCTTCAGTCAGCTCCTTGAGCATTCTAGGATGCATTTCATCAGGCCCTGCCGATCTGAAGACCTCTAACTTGTCTAAGCAATTTTAAAATTTGTTCTTTCCCTATTTTAGCCTCAGATCCTACCTAATTTTCATTGGCATTCACTAGATTAAACATCTGATCGCTAACCAACCTTTTTTGTGAAAACAAGGTGTGCACTTCCCCCTTTCTTTTTTTTTTTTTTTCCTCCCCCCCCCCCCCCCCCCAATTGAGTAATGGGCATATCCTCTTCTTGAGCACAAGTCCTATTGAAAGTAAAAAGACCAGTGACTTTCAATAGCAGTTGTGCTGCTAAATCGCTACGGCCTTGTCTATACTGCAGAGTTTTGTCACCCAAAGGCAGCTTTTGGCAGCAAAACAGTGGAGGTGTACACATTGCAATGCCACTTTCGGCAACAAAATAAAACCACTTTGATGAGAGGCACAGGGCTTTTTGCGGCAAACTTAAAGCAACAAAGCATCACTGTGGATACTGTCATTCGTTATATTGCCATAACTGGCCTCCCACAGTATCCCACAATGCCTGCCATGACCACTCTGCTCACTGTTTTGAACTCAGCTGCCCTGTATTCCTGCTACACAAGCATGTGCTCCTCCCCTGTTAAAGCTCTATGAAGGTCTGACAGCTAAGCATGCCACTCAGCTCCGGCAACAAAGAGCAAATCATTAATGTGGAATGCTGCTCTCTCCCACACTATGAACTCAGAAGCAGGCAGAGGGGGGGGGTGTGCGCGCACACGTGTGTGTGCGCATGTGTGTGCGCGCGCACACATGTGAGAGAGATACTGCTGTGCAGAGCCAGGGAGGGAGGTGGGGGCTGATGTCAGGGGTTCCCCCCCACTCCCTGCCTCAGGACTGGTTGCTTTCGGTGGCTGTCTGAACTTGGAGACTGCATGCTGACACTCAACTCTCTCCCACTCCCCACCACACTCTCTCCCAGTGGCATTGCAGTGTTTACACCCCACTTCCCTCCCTACACACTTCAGTTGAAAAGCAGCTGGCAATCTAGTAGGATGCCCATGGAAGGATGGGATTGAGAAACCTGCATCATGTGATGCTGTACCTGCCCCATGAGGCATTGCAAACTCTTCCCAAAGCACCCTGCAGCCAGTTGCACAGTGGGATAGCTACCACAGTGCTCTGTGTCAATGCAAGAGCTGCTAGCGTGGATGTACTCAGCCAACACAAGAAGCTAGTGTGGACATGCAACAGTGGTTTTAATTAAAGCACTTCAATTAAAACAGCATAACTTTTGGCAACAAAACTCTGCAGTGTACATACAAATGCTGTACTGCTTTAACTATGCCAGTATAGTTAAAACAGTACAAAAATACTACAACTATCCTAATGTGAACACATAGTTATATCAGTATAGTAGGATTGGTCCTGCCTTGAGCAGGGAGGTGGACTAGATGACCTCCTGAAGTCCCTTCCAACCCTGATAGTCTATGATTCTGTATTCTCCTTTTAGTATGGAAATAAGTTATACCAGTATAAAGCACCTTTGTAGCAGTATAACTTCATTCACAGTAGGAGCTGTACCACTATAAATATTTTGAGAGGAAAAAAAGTTACCCCCTAACCAAAAGGGTTATGCTGGTACAAAAGCTGTATTTAGACCAGGCCTTAATGCTTTTAAAAATCAGATTTTAATTGTCATTTTATGCAACATCTTAGATACAAGACTATAGATGAACAGGGAAGCATAATTATTTTGATTTGGACACAATCCTCAACAGGGGATGAGCAAGAGGTACCTTGAGGTTGAAGCAACCTTGGGAAACATTTATGCACTTAACTAGCATTTCAGATATTTTCAAGAGATGATTTCCTGATGCCATCTCTCCTTGATTCTTCAGGTAGTTTTCCAGCAATAGATTGATGTGTTAAACACAGGACAACTTAAGTCATACTTACACCATTATGATTTTAGTGCATGATCCAAGAAAAAGCAAAGATGGCCTGATATAGCGAAAGCCCTATTATAACCAAGTATCTCTTATAGCAACAGTGACAAGGAGCTATGAAATACAAGTTAAAGAGGCAAGTAGATCTATAGCCAAGTTAGAGAGGTTTCTGAAATTTTACACAGGTGTAATTTTTAAAAATTTTAATAAAGAGGTTTTGTAACCACCCCATACATATTACGCTTGTTTGTTGGTAGTCTCACAAGTGAGACCAAGGATTAAACTGGCCATTAAGCCTGAACTACTCTTTTCCTTCTATTTCTCCATTGGGCCAAAACATTTGCAGGGCAGTATGGGGAAGCTTTCACTGGCACTATACCTATGCTGTAACTACAGGACTTCTGTCAGTGTGGCACCTTTCAAGAACATTAAGTTAAAGTTAAATAGGTGCTGCAAAATTTTAAAAATGTTGTGATATAAAAGAAATGTGTCCGGAGAAGAAAAATGATAATAGTATCAGATGAAGACTGATGCTTTCATTAGAATCTCTGCCCAAGTTTTAGCTGCAAAAATACAGGTAACTTCACATTTATTTTCTGGGAATGAGGAAAAGGGCAGACAACTCTAGCTTAGAAGAATGCCTTAGTCTTTGGTCAGAGTCCATGTAATACCACCCTCAGCAGAGCTCTACAAATACTAACGTAAACTGGTGCATTCAGTCACATTTCTGGTATGGGGCTTACTCAGATCTGATCCCTTTTGTTTATTCACTCAAAGGAACTTGCTTTAGTAAGAAAAATTCATTTCTACTACTTTTTACTTGTTAGCACTGAAGCAACACAATTATGGGAGAGCATACTGATTCTATTTTGGTTTGTGCAGGATTAATAAAGATTGCAGTTCTTCAATGGGGTGGCACAGTTGTAAGTAAAAGCAGAATTTGCCATACAGAATGATGCACAAGTCTGAACATGCAACTTTACTTTTACACCCACCCCAGGTGGAGTTTTATGGTGCTGGACAATAAGAAAGATCAGCTTTTTATTTCTACAAGTTTGAGTGAGTCACTGAAATACAAACATGACTGCCACGTTGCTATTTTTAAAGTAATTTTCCAAACTATTACTCCATGTTTGTCTAACAAGGGGAAGTTTGACACCTTCCTGAAAAGGAAGCCAATATGTTTAAGATCCTGAACATCAACAACTGGTACAGCCTTGGTATTTACAGCCTCTCCTCAAGGAGCTGGGTCAGAGTTCATAGGCTCCCATGCCTAATCCATTCTATAATGTGCTATCTATAGACATGAATGTTACACTGGAACAACACAAAACCACAGACAGTCACAACATGTCTTGCATGCAAACAGCATGCCCATGCAAACACATACCCATTTAGATCACCTTAGACAGATGGTTAACAGTATAGGCTGTGTCACAAGATTGACCTTGTCCTAAAGTCCGATTTCACCAGTTAATTGAATCCAGCTTCTAGTGTTTAGTCTTCATTTTTATTAAGTAAGTGGAAGGTGGGTATGTTAGGAGAGAATGGAAAAAACAGTAAAAAACCATCAAACATGCAAGCAAGTG
Source organism: Terrapene triunguis (assembly GCF_002925995.2). Taxonomy (NCBI): domain Eukaryota; kingdom Metazoa; phylum Chordata; order Testudines; family Emydidae; genus Terrapene; species Terrapene triunguis. The sequence continues at coordinate 39,848,547 of NW_020664447.1, forward strand.
GTTAGTGACAGTTTTTTTCAGCTGAAGTCCTTTGCTTTCAAAACAAAGTAGCTTTAAGTAATCTGAATAAAGTAGGGGAAGAAAAAGACAAACATTTACTTGTGTGCACTCTGGTGTTTAAATTCAGCCTGTGTGTGGAAGACTGGCTATCCTAGTGCTGAACATTTATGTAAGATACCCTCATAAGTGGGACATTGGGGTGAGAGGACTATCAGCAGTTTTCAGATCCACTCAGTACAGTTTTTCCTGCTCTTGACCTCATCACTGCTTCCCTAATACACCTCAGCACACGCCAAAACTTCCCAAGGCACTTCACTCTGAAAGTCACCTACCGGAATTAACATATTTGGAAGTGCCACAAACTCCATCACAAATACAGAGTGAGTCTGCTCAGTTTCAATGGCACTAGATTGCAGGTTTTTTGCCCAAAGTGAATCACTTATTGGAAGTGGCCAATGTGACAAATTCAGAAACCTGGACAGGATTGTAATTTGAGATACTGACAGGATTCAAGTTACGTTAAGAAGAATGAAATCGCACATTGGTACAACAACTTTGTGTTGAGCTACAGGCCAGATCAGAGCTATTTACTTGTCAAACTGTTGTAACAGAAGTCTGAACTTTTAGTCCTGAAAACCTCATGCTCATTTTAATTCAGGATGATCACATAGCATTATGTTGTTCTGAATGAGACCCTCATGTAAGGGACTTGAATGTACAGTTTAACTACCTCACTTCCACTTCAATCATTGAAGAGATCCAGGCTCTCTTTTTGGCCCACTGATTGCAAATTTTTATTGTGGGTCCAAACACAATTCACTTTGGCAAGTATACATACAGAGAGTCCCCTTTCCTTCCCCTACCACCCTAAGAGAGAGGGGCCTGTTTAGCCATTTTCTTTGTAAGATTCCCACAAATTCATTTAATACTTTAGAGCAGCTTAGAGATGACAACTAGTGGTAGCTCTCAATGGTAAAACTGCCTAGAGAGTACAACACATCCCTCTCTGCTCCGTCTGCTTTACCTGTCTTTTTGCTACAAATGTTTGAAACTACACCAGAAATGCCATCCAGCAGGATCTAAAAGCCTTTTAATTGACATTTTCCAAGAGGCCAGTGGTGACACTGATTACAATTAAGGCACTATGACAAACTTGCAAAATAAATAAATAAAAATAGAGAACGTAATAAGTAATGTGAGATTTTTAAAGCTGGTAAGACCAAGGCCTATTCTGGTTTTCCTTTTCCCACTCTGACCTCCATATATACTAATCTGTATGTTCTACTCAATGCTAGATCTTATTTGTCCTCTCCAAAAAATAAATGCCATAATAGGTTCACCTTCCTCTCACCCTATGCCAAGAAAAATAACAGAGTAGCTCTGCACATATTACCAGTCTTAATAAGCCAGTGTCCCAGCAATAGAGAAATAAATTTGGGAAGAAAATTTCAGATTCCAATGGATCTTTATTATAAAGAGGGAGAAGAAAAAGTTGAAACTGAAGTTATTTTTGAACACTAATATTGCTTTACTGCATATAAGCTTCAGGTTGGGATCCCATTATTTACAAATCTAAAAGGTGGTTACTGAGAGTGTGTTTTAGCTACTAATCCCTATCTAATGGTACACTCTTCAGCAAGCTGCAGTTATCAATTTCCCTAAAAAGCACTTAGTCAACTTGCCCCATTATCAGTATAGTTTTTACTCCAACAGCAAGTAGAAAGATTTTCTTTAGTTATTTCACCTCTGAATGTTCCCCAATAGGGTACTCTTTTTATGGGATCCCAGAAATTCAGACCCGAGTCTGGATTTGTTAACTGACCTGTTGCAAGGACAGACACAGAGGCCACAACACTTGTTGAGCTCTGTCAAGGTCTTTTCAGCTTCTTTCATGTCCTTGTTTATTTGGTCCATGCCTTCTTCTATACGGGTTAGTTGTTCTAAAAAAAGTAGTTACAAAACATACAAAAGTTTGAGAGATTAGACCTTATTAGAGGGGAAGCTTTTATCTGAAATGCTAACATCTAAGCCATAAATTAGATCTGTATACTCAAGCCACTCGTCCCCTAAAGAGACTTTTTGTAGCAAAAGCAAACAGTGGCATATGCTGCAATAGAATTTTTGATTATATGTTTCCAGCAATCCTAAATTAAAAGCTTTTTTCCCCCTCAGTGTAATAGTTATGTTGTCTAGATGTTTAGATGTTACTAGCTGCTTTTAAAGAAACATTATTTTGTCAGGGGGCTGGGGCTGGAGGCTCAATAGCACATTTAACTGCACAGCCTGCAAATGTCTAGTGACATGAACCAGAGCTAAATCTTAAATACTATAGTTGCACAAACATAGGAACATCTGACTAGTGAAGCAACCTCATTTCTATACCAAAATGAGTTACTGAGGCCAAAGACTGATAAATTAGGACACCAAACATAAGCACAGATATTACTGCAGACCATTAAGACTTAATATTCACAACTCTGCTTTGCACACAGGTAGAATTCACCTCCTTGTTCATCCAGCATGGTGATCGTCTTGATTCCTGCATCCTGGGACTGTAAAGAGAAAAGGAGGTTTGCAGAAATGACACTGTTTTCAGTACACCAGCACAGTGTCAAAGGCTCTAGCTAGACCGCCACCTGCTCTGAGCTACAATATTGGAATAATGGAAGCTTGCACTGCAGACCACCAAGAGCAAGTCTACACTACTGCACTGTAGCGCGTCTGGTGAAGACACGCTATGTCGACAGGAGAGCACACTCCCATTGGCATAAATACTCCACCTCTCAGGGAGGTGGAAGCTATGCTGTCGGGAGAGCGTCTCCCACGGACATAGCGCCGGTGTGGATGCCGTTTTAAGTCAATGTAACTTGCATCACTCGGGGGGGGGGTGTGTCATTTTCACACCCCTCAGCAATGTAAGTTACATCAACTTAAGTGGTAGTGTAGACCAGCCCTTAGTTTCACGTGTGATAGGATAATGTAAAAAAAGTTAGTACATAGTGACAATACTGCAATTCTGGTTGAAATGGCACTTCTATTAATATCCTTTTTAGAAACTTACAGTGTTCTAAGACACTTTTTTGGACTGTCCATTTTGCTTAGCCTAGGTGCAGAAGCAATTAAAAGTTGGTAGGAATCCCTTTTGAGTTATCTAAACAGGGAAAGGTATTTCAAGTGATTTGCTGAACTCAGATATTCAAACACAGATCAAACTTGGCATGGACAAATCAATGAGAAATCAAGTCCCAACCTCACCACCTAAGTCACTGCCCAGTGGATAAGACCTTCACATAGGATGGCCGGAGTAGGCAGGGAAAGTGGTAGGATTTCCTCCTGGAGGAAGCCTTATGAGCCCAGTCTGTAGACCCTACACCAGATCAGTCATTTTCCCTTTGAAGGAACAAAGTAGCCTACGTTCAATTTTAGGCCAGTCAAAGTCAACAGCAGCTCTGGCACTGGGGAAATCAATCCCAAAGCTTAGTCAGGGCTGAAGTGCTCAAGTTTTCAAATGGGCACTGAGGCCACATCAGTACAGAGACCCCTGGGTCCAACTATTGAGCCTACAAGGGCAGAACTTTCTGCTCCAACGCAGATTTTGTCTAAGGATCCTTTAAAGTGTGGGGAGTTTAAAGGTGCTTGCAATTTCTCAAGTACTGAAGAAGCCCGTATTAAGTATGTCACTACCAGAGATTCCAGTATCGAAGAGCTTTGTTAAATTAGAATTAGTTGATGTGGTACCCCATTAGTGCCAGGATCTCTTTCAGTTCCCAAAATAGTATGTGCCACAGCACAAGGCTGTCAAGCACAGCCTCAATCAAATCTTCAATTTGAGGATGCATCTTTGCCATCTTCAGCTGTCCTTAACTCTAAGAGCAAGTAAAAGCTCAAGTCTTCAGTGACAGCCTTTGCCAAGGATGCCTCTCAGATTGCTGGTAATGCCAATCCCCATCCAACTCCTGGCTCACTGATAGCAGTCAATAAGGATGAGAAGTCCCAAGGCAGGTCAGACCTTCCCTTTGGACATGGAAACAAAGAAAAACAACATATAGCTCTATCTCTATACATCTCACACCCTACTCCTCCGGTACAGTGGTTGGTTGCTGGTTACCAAGCAGTCATGGCTGGATACAAGTTTCAACTTTGGGAATGGATGTTCAGTTTCCTTGTGGCTTCAGATGGAATTACTATGGATTGCCAGATATTAGAGACTGTGAAACTGTGATATGTTATCCAATTCCACTCTATGTTGCTTCTATGTTGTCTTGCATCCCAAAAGTTACTTTACCTTTTAACACTGGTCACAAGACACCAACTATTTCTGACCTGTCAGACAACATGGAAGTGCAGGAGATTCAGCTGCAACCTGAAAAGCCATCTACACAACTGTGGCTCTCAGAAGTGGAAGAGTTTATCTTTAGATAACCAATAATTTGACTCCATATTCTGTATCCCTATAACTGGGTTATTTTTTAAAGCCTAGTCTCCCCATCTCTCAAGGTACACTTGTCTGTCATTTCACCTCATCTTCTGCCAGTAGACAGTTCTAGTGTTTCCAGTTATTACAGCATCAAAAAAATGTCTGAACTTCTTTCAATTACTTTTCTTACAAAATTACTATAACTGAAAGATCAGAGAAATTTCTATTTTTTTCCAGTTTGTTTACTTTGTACGTTTGACAAAGTATAGTCAATTTCACTGTCTCCCCTGTATAGTCAATTTATTCTGAAATTGTTTGACATCACTGCTTCACCAAGTTGGTGCATTTCCAAAGATTTAGTAAGCGCTCCCTTACCTCAACAGCCAGGCCAAGAATCCTCCTTGTGCTTTCCAAAGACTAGAAAGAGAAGATTTAACATAGTGAAGCACATGTTGTAAGAGAATCAGTAAGACTCTCAAACACTAAGAGTTCAATATAATAAAATAGCTAGTACACAAAGCTTTAATAAACCTGGAAATAAGGGATAAGCAACTATCCACACCTATATATCAGAGCTACAATGATCTAGGATTCTTTTCCATTAGCTATTATTCATATTTCTCAGTACACACTAAGGTCAACAAAATAAAGTTGATACTTCAAGTGCTCCTCGGATACTAGAAAAAACTGCTCTGTGATATCTCAGGGACAATTACTATAGCTAGGCAAAGATCAGAAAAAAATAGGAGCATAACTTCAGGATCCTAAAATGAGTGTTTAAGCACCTGCCGGGTTTTTAAGAGGGTGAGCACCCCACCAATTTCATTGGTCTCAGTGGGAGTTGTAGGTACTCAGCACTTTTAAAATAAGGCAGGTGCCACTTTAGGAGTGAAATTTCAGGCTCCTATTTAAAAAAACCAAGAACAAAACAAAAAAAACAAACCTGGCCCCAGCAGCTACCAGGTGAAGATACAGAAGTTTGGGATATTCAACTTTGCCCTTGCAGTCTTCTTCCTAGGCTCCCCCTACCTTCCTATTCTCCACAAGTTAGGATAACTTGTATATTAGGATCCTGAATGAGCCTTGGGGGAAGTTTACCTCATCAGTGACTTGGTGGGCCCTCAACTGAATTTCTTCAGGTGACAGTTCAGCCATGATGAGATGTTGCTTTAAAAGGAGTTGATCAAAAAGAAGTAAGGTCTAGTCTCCTGTAAAAATCGAAACATAACATTAACCCATAATAAAAAGTTCTGGCGATGGTGTGCATTAGTCTGTAAAGGCTGCTACAAATGACACTTTTCAACTGAAAAGATGATTGGAAGGCAACACACTGAACTCAAAGAGTACAAGAGCACACCTACTTCCTTCTGCACAGTACAATGCTTGTATAGTACTAGGGGTTATTTAACAGAGCTATTCACCTGTGTGTTACAAAACTGAGGTATGAGTGAAAAAAAAAAAAACACTCATGAACGAACCAGCAAATAAAGTATTTTGTTTGTTTTCTTTCTGCTATTGTTACATCCCTGTCCTAGAAAGGGAATTTACATTTCATGGGAAATTCTAGCTACTGGTCATTTCCTGAGTTCTTCCTAGACCAGAAAGTCTTAAAGTAAAAAACCTCACAAACAAAAACAGAAATCAGACTGATGATTTTGGAGTCAGGGAAAATGCTAATCATTGTACCAAATAGTCTGAAAGTACAAATTGCAGGTATCACTTTTCAACATGAAGTGTGTAATGTACTTGAAAATAATGTTTAGTTATATACACAGCATCCAACTATGCACAGATTCTATTCTGAGATAGCATTTCCTGGAGTCAACTGAAAACTCAACTCCTTTCAATTACAGTATTTGTCAGAAACTAACCCAGTATAAACTTTCCTGAAACAGTTGTCTGCACAGTACCAGACTGGCTTTTAATCTAAGATGTGCGCCACTCACATGACCATTCTGGTAGCTGAATTTGCAATGGTCTGAGTTGACCATTTAATCACTGCATTTTATACTTTTGTACACTGGCTCTCTCAACAACCTCCTCATCAAAAGTTTAGTAAAACTCTGTTCTGGTTCTGAATTTGGACTGCTTTTCAAGACTGTCAATTTGAATTTATGTAATGGCAGAAAAAAAAATGGAAGAGAAACTGCAGAATATTTTTCTTGTTAAGACATTAGTCAAAGGAAAAGGCTATTTGTCCAACAAGATTGTCCTTTTGTAAGTACTTCAAGTTAATATTAGTTCCATTTTAATCCTGCCTCTATAGCAGGGATGGGCAAACTATGGCCAAGGGGCCACATCCAGCCCTTTGGACATTTTAATCTGGCCCTCGAGCTCCAGCTGGGGAGCAGGGTCTGGGGCTTTCCCCGCTCCAACGGGGGAGTGGGGTCGGGGGTCCCAGAAGCAGCATCATGTCATCCGTCCCCCCCCCAGCTCCTACACGTAGGGCAGCCACAGGGCTCCGTATGCTGCCCCTGAAACTCCCATTGGCCGGGAACCACAGCCAATGGGAGCTGCAGGGGCAGTGCCTGCAGACGGGGCAGCTTGTGGAGCTGCCTAGCTGTGCCTCTGCCTAGGAGCCGGAGGGGGGACATGCCGCTGCTTCTGAGAGCTGCTTGAGGTAAGCATCACCCTGAGACTGCACCCCCCAACTCCCTGCCCCAGCCCTGATCCCCCCTCCTTCCCTCTCAACCCCTTGGTCCCAGCCTGGAGCACCCTCCTGCACCTCAAACCCTCATCCCCAGACCCACCCCAGAGCCCACACTCCCAGCTGGAGCTCTCACCCCCCCCCGCACCCCAGCCTAGACCCCCCCTCCCACACACTCAACTCTTCATTTCTGGCCCCACCACAGAGCCCGCACCCTCAGCCAGAGCCCTTACCCTCTCCCACACCCCAACCCCCAATTTCATGAGCATTCATGGCTTGCCATACAATTTCCATACCCAGATGTTGCCCTTGGGCCAAAAAGTTTGCCCACCCCTGCTCTAGAATATTGATTTTAATTTGGTAAGAGCAAGAGCTTTATAGTCCAGATTGCTGTAACTGTAGGGCAGTGGCTCTCAACCTTTCCAGACTACTGTACCCCTTTCAGGAGTCTGATTTGTCTTATGTACCCCAAGTTTCACCTAATTTAAAAACTACTTGCTTACAAAGTCAGACAAAAATACAGAAGTGTCACATCACACTGACTGAAAAATTGCTTACTTTCTCATTTTTGCCATATAATTATAAATCAATTGGAATATAAATATTGTATTTACATTTCAGTGTATAGTATATAGAGCAGTATAAACAAGTCATTGTCTGTATGAAGTTTTAGTTTGTACTGACTTCACTAGTGCTTTTTATGTAGCGTGTTGTAAAATTAGGCAAATATCTAGATGAGTTGATGTACCCCCGGAAGACCTCTGCATACCCCCAGAGGTATGCATACCACTGGTAGAGAACCACTGCTGTTGGGTAATGGCCAACGTTAATTACTGTGAATATCTTCCCAGATTTCTGCTTGTGAACTAAATGTACTACAATGAGCAATATTTTCTACAGTTTGCATGAATTAATGTTCTTCATAAAGCAAATCTAATTGCCTAATGCTAAGAAGGATCTTGATCATTTGGAAAGCTTTGTTTATGAACAGGTTCTGGTACCACCTCCCGCGCCACAGAGCCCTCAGCATCTAAACTCAATGAAGCTTGTCTACCTGGAGAAAAAAAAGTCAGTGTTTTTGATAAGTCCAAGGCACTCCATTTTTAATAACCTGATCATACTGCCACTAATGCACTTCTACCTCCAGCCTAAAGAGAGGTCTTCTATATATGACTGACAGATCAGAAAGCAACAGGTTAAGGAAGAGGAGAGAAGGGAAGGAAGAGTGGGCACAATAACCTTAGCACTTCAATATATGAAATAAAATGGCTCTTTAAGGACACATGTACTCTAAAAGGTGAAGAGTTAATTTAAAGTTAATCCATAGATCCATAAAAATAAATAAGTCTTGAGTTGAGGTTACTGCATCATCCTAATCTCATGCTTTTGTGCCTTGGTGTTGCAATACGTGATACAAGACAATACCATTTGGAGAGCGAAAAGCAATCCATTATATGGATTTAAAGATGTGGCAACCCCCAGTCAGAACTTCATTGAAAGTTCTAGTCAGACTAGCAACCTGAAAGTTATTCCTCTCCATCCACTTCTCTATTTATCATGCTTAAAAAACTGGTTTCAGTTTATAAGTGTGTGAAATAGTCATAATGCATCAATACCAGAAAAAGCCAAGAAGAACACTGGATACTAGACAATGGTTTGAAAGTATCAGCCTTCTAGCACCTTTTCGACAATCTTCATTTCCTCTTTCAGCCAGAACAATTGAGAAATGACTTTGTTTACACTTTACAGCTTTCCTCAGCACTGCCTTGACACTGAAGCACCAAGTTCCTCAATATTAACCTACAGTATCTACATGCAGAGTTTTAGACAGAATGCAAAAATGCATGTATGTGCACTGGGTGCAGGGAAGGGGGAATGGCTAACAATTATTCCATAGTAAGAACAAAGAATTTAAAACTGAGCCAGCATAAATTTGAAACCAAGGACACCCAATTTGAAGTCATCTGCAGAAGATACTGTTTTTCTACTCTGTAGAGGAGACAGCCATGACCCCTGAAAAAGAATTATACATTGTACTAAAACTAGGGGAATTTTCTCTTTTCCAGCAATAGTAAATTTGCTAGCAATGCATTTTTTTTTTCCAAAGCACCACAACTATACACAAATTTGGGTCAAATTCTGTTAAGTTTTGGCAAAACAAATTAGAAAAAAATTAAAAAAAAACATTCTATTTCAACCATTTTGAAACAAAGCGTTTCAGCATTTCACTTTGAAATGGTATTTTATTTAGAAAAATAACTAAGTTTCAAAACAAAAAATATGAACACTTGAAAACTACCCCAACAAAAAATGGAAAAAAAAGTTTCAATTAAGCGAGACATTTTTGTTTTACCCAAAATCAGGGGTGGGTGGGAGGGAAGAGGAGTGTATTTTCCTTTTTGGTGAGAAAAACTGAAGAGAATCAGTTTTAGTTCAAATTGACTTTTTCCATGGGATTTTTTGGTTCGGTCCCTGAACTGAAAAATCAAAATTATTCACTCAGCTTTTATACCCTTACCAGTCAAGTTGCTTCCAGGATTCCTTAGAATTTGAGGTGTTCTTATGTTGAGTATCATCTCATGTAACTATTCAGAGAGAATTCCCAAAGGGCTAGCAAAGTTGTTTAAGCAGAAGAAAAACTAATCCCATATAGCAATTTTTTCACATTATGACTAATGAACTTTTTTTTTGTTAAAAAGTCTTCTATAGTGCACAGACATTGGAGTTTCACTTAAAGCATAAGAAAGTCACAAGGTAACAATGCCTCATTTTCACTTCAATTTTCACCCACACAACTCCAGGCATGTCATTTTTGCTGTAAGAAAGAACCCCAAAAGGCATGTACTAATTTATGAGAGGAAGTGGTTCTGCTGGCTGCAAGTCCTTTCCAGTCAAAGCTAAACAAAAATTAAGGATCTTTACAACTTTGTTTTTCTAAGGCTGAAAGGAATTTTCCCCCTTTTTCCTCTTGAAGCCAACATTACCATTATAGTGAACTAGAACAGGAGTACACAAATGTTCGTTTCTTAGATAGCCTTATAATGAAGTACATTTTAAGGGAAGCTTCACAAGAAGATAGTCTATGAATGCAATCAGTTTAGATAATTTTCATCGTCTTTTTAAAGCTATCATCATTTTATTTGGTGTACAAGATCATCCCTGACAAATTCAGGGAATAAAACTATGTCCCAACAGTAACATTGGAGACAATACAGTTTTGACAGATACTGGAACAGAAGAGAAAGGGTATTACCCAGAAAGCCATACAGGAAGAGTTTCCTCATCATACATGACATTTCGTGGAATCCATGTTTCTACTCCCAATCACTTCCTTCCCCCCACCCCCCCCCAAAAAAAAAAAAAAAAAATTAGAAATAGAAGACTATACAGAATCTCAACTGATTTATTTGTAAAGTGTCCAATGCTCATTTTGTCAAGCACACATCTCGTCAGGGCCAGCAATATGTAGCTGGTACTTTCCTTATTGTTTAAGGACCCCATATCATGGTTAGCACAAGCTAGATCACCACTCCCAGGGGGCAAGTTTGGCTTTCTTAGAATAAGGGACAAACAAATGCATTAACAGAACACTAACTTATAGGTTAGAATTTGCTTTTACTTAACTTCTGTTACACAGCCCTCGTAAGGCTCCCTCTGCTACAGCCGATCAGGCTGCTGTGTTTGTGTCCTACCACACTGGGCCTGTGTGCTCTTAAGCTTCTGTTGGTCTGAGGATAGGCTGTAGCATATCCATGTCAAGGCTGGATCCCCACTTTGAACTTTAGGGTTCAAATGTAGGGGCCTGCATAAAAACTTCTAAGCTTATCTACCAGCTTAGCTTTGGTCCGCTGCCACCATCACAAGAATTCCCTCCCTGGGAAGCCTTGAGAAACCTTTCACCAATTCCCTGGTGAACACAGATCCAAACCCCCTTGGATCTTAAAACAAGGAGAAGTTAACCATCCCCCCTCCTTCCTTCCACCCTCCTTTCACCAACTCCTGGTGAATACAGATCCAAACCCCCTTGGATCTTAAAACAAGGAGAAATCAATCTGGTTCTTAAAAAAGAAGGCTTTTAATTAAAGAAAAAGGTAAAAATCATCTCTGTAAAATCAGTATGGAAAATAGCTTACAGGGTAATCAAACTTAAAGAGCTCAGAGGACCCCCCTCTGTCTTAGGTTCAAAGTACAGCAAACAAAGATACACACTCTGGTAAAAAGGTACATTTACAAGTTGAGAAAACAAAGTAAATCTAAGACGCCTTGCCTGTCTTTTACTTACTAGTTTGAAATAGGAGAGACTTGTTTAGAAAGATGGGGAGAACCTTGCTTCTTATCAAACTGTGTCTGTACTTGGCTACCTTGATTATCACTTCAAAAGTTTTTTTTCTCTTACTTAATTGGCCTCTCAGAGTTGGTAAGACAACTTCCACCTGTTCATGCTCTCTGTATGTGTGTATATATATCTCCTCGATATGTTTCACTCAATATGCATCCGAAGAAGTGGGTTGTAGCCCACGAAAGCTTATGCTCTAATAAATTTGTTAGTCTCTAAGGTGCCACAAGTACTCCTGTTCTTTTTGCGGATACAGACTAACACGGCTGCTACTCTGAAAGCTGTAGCATAGTCTCTTTCCTTCGCATCTCTGGCAAACTTCTGGTCACAGGTTCTGTCTGTTCTCCCTTTACAGAAATGGTTCTAGTGACCCACCTGCCTTAGACACCCCCCCCCGCCCCAGACCAATGCTAACCCAGAGTCCCCAGCAGCCTAAGCACACCCTTTCCCAGAGCTCCAGCCTTGTAGGTGCTCAGAGTTTACAGTTCATCTCTTCAGGTACACATGACAATGAAAGCAAACAGACAGTTCATGCCAGTTTACTTAATTTGTTTGGTTAGCCAAGCAGTTAACTGCTCTTGCAATGCAGATACCCAATATTCATCTATTTTCTGAGCCACTTATCTTACAGTTCCCCCACACAGCGTAATCATTGCCAAAACAAAATAAAAAAAATTAAAAAAAAAGGAAGCGGAAACAAACCACATAGACATCCCTTTGTTGCACAGTATCTCACCGCCAACCCAAACCCACTGTTTCTCAGAACACTTACTCTGAAAATTGGAATGATTAATCCTTATGAAACCAGGCAAGTTTCCCTACACCCATAAGCAGATCAGGTGTATACATTTAAACACAAAGTAAGATTTTCCTAGGAATTCATTTAAATCCATCATAAAAAGTAGTAAATTTTTTTATTTACTAGTACCAGTCTTAATTGATCTATTTATCCTGTAACTGTTGAAGCCATCATTAAGAGTACCTCTACACTGCACACCCCTTATGGCATCAAGCAGAGTGCATATACTGCATGCTCCCAGCATAGGTATAAATAGTGTATACAGTGAGGCACTGTTTAGGTGAATAAGACATGCCTGAACCCAGGGGCTATGTACCCTACGTGGCTCTCGACACACCCAAGCAGTGCCTCCCAGTCTACACTGCCATTTTTAGCAGTGTAGTGCCCTGCTGCTGGAGCCTTTCCCCTCCACAGGGAAAGGCTCCTGCAGGAGGAAGCAGCAGGCAAAGGCTCTGACAGCTCCCCGCTGCTGGAGTGTTTCCTAGCCATAGGGAGCTGCTAGAACAGGGGTGGGCAAACTTTTGGCTCGAGGGCCACATCTGGGTGGGGAAATTGTATGCAGGGCCATGAATGGTGGGCTGGGGCAGGGGGTTGGGGTGCAGGAGGGAGTGTGGGGTGTAGGAGGGGGTGCTGTGTGCAGGAAGGGGCTCAGGGGAAGGGGCTCCAGGCTGGGGCGAGGGGGCTCAAGGGAGGGGAGCAGGGGGGGTTCAGGGTGCAGGCTCCGGCCCAGCACGGCTTACCTTGGAGCGGCTCGGAGGTGGCAGCAGCACGCAGCGGGGACTAAGGTAGGCTCCCTGCCTGCCCTGGCCCTGCGCCACTCCTGGAAGTAGCCAGCATGTATGGCAGTGGCTCCTGGGGGTGGGGTGGGGTGGGGCAGGGCAGGCAGCTCTGCCATGCGCTACCCTCACCTCTGGGTATTACCCCCGAAGCTCCCATTGGCTGCGGTTCCCCTTTCCCAGCTAATAGGAGCTGGGGGGGGGGCACTGCCTGCAGGCGAGGGCAGCTCACAGAGCCCTCTGCTGTCCCCCACCCCAGGGACATGGTGCCGGCCGCTCCCGGGAGCAGCGCGGGGCAGGGAGGGAGCCTGCCTTAGCCCCGCTGCACTACGGGGCTGGCAATCCTGTGGGCCAGACTGAAAGCCCTGACGGGCCGGATCCAGCCCACGGACTGTAGTTTGCCCTCCCCTGTGCTAGAACCTTTCCCTGCTGCCTCCCTCTGCTGAAGCCTTTCACTGATGTGTGTAGCTACACACCACAGTGTGCATGCAGCTTGCTTTTGACTCCTGTGTGTAGCTACATATACCCTACCTGCTGCCACCAGTGAGGTGCAGCCTAGATGTAGCTAGAGGGTGGGGAGTTGCAGGACACTGCTTTAAATATTAGCAATGGCATCAATTGAAGGAGTAACATCAGGTCTTGGTATCAACTTTACTGCTACCCTGCAAAGAAGAGGGCTCCCTTGTAAAGGGTCAGTGCCAAATTGATGGGAGACACCACCACCACATGGCCTGCAAATCATAATGGCCACAACCTGCCCCCGGCCATGGTTTGGGGATGCCACGGAAAAACAAGTTCTATTTACAGTATGAAGGTTACAAATTTGATCACAAGTTTTATTCAACAGTTTTTGGCATACAGTAGAACCTCAGAGTTATGGACACCTCGGGAATGGAGGTTATTCGTAACTCTAAAACATTCGTAACTCTGAACAAGATGTTATGGGATGCTCCTCAGGGCGGACTGCTCAGAGTGGGAGCTCACAGCTGTGCCCACGAACTTCAGCGTCTTCACCTCCTACCTGTAAGTGGCTGCACAGCGAATGGGGGTGTGCACAGGCAGCTGGTTCTAGCCCCTGGCTGCAAGGGTGATGAGTGAGACACCCTGGGGCACTGCGGTGTCAGTAGGTACATGATGCAGGCTGTGGCCCTTTAAAACTGAGCTGCTCCTCCAGAGTGCAACGTGCAGGTAGGAGCTTGGGCTCCAGCAGCAAACACTCCAGGCCAGGTTCCCGTAGGAACTCAGGAAGTTTCTTTTCTGGAGGGGGCAGGAAAGAAACTGCGCTTGTAGCTTACAGGAAAGCTGCAGATCCCAGCACTGCTCCTACTCTGCCTGCTCATGGGCTCACAGCCGTGCCTGTGAAACTCAGCAACTTCACCTCCTACCTGTACGTGGCTGCCTCCCACATAGCAAGTAGGTGGTGGGGTGGGGACAGGCAGCCCCGATGTGCCTACCTTTAAGATGCAATACAGGCACAGTACAGTATGTGTTGTTTTTTTGTCTCCGCTGCTGCCTGATTGCTTACTTCTGGTTCCACATGGTGTCCGGTTGACCAGTCAGTCCATAACTCTGGTGTTTGTATCTTTGAGGTTCTACTGTAGTACCAGTTTCATACTTGTGAAATAGGTGAATTTCACCAGCAAAATGACAGAAGTTAATATATAGCACCTTATTTCCAAGTAGCTGTTCAGAGGTCACACGGCTGTTAGCCAAAGCACAGGGAGCCAAGATGATCTTAAGGTCTGAGTCAGCTAAACTAGAACTTTGGTAAGCCACAGCGTCTAGGCCTCAGACAACCCTGTTTAAAACAACTGGGTAAAAGAAAGACCTCACTGAAAGCTAGATGCTGCATCTGGCCTGAGCTTTTTATTAGCTACAGTTTGCTTTAAAAAGTGGACAGGAATATTTGGCTTTCACAAACTTTTCAAAAATAAAATTTAACATTCCACATTTGGAACAAAAGTATATTGCTTTGAGTAAAGACAAGTTTATGAATTTTAGATAGGCATCCACACTCTGGAAAAAGATTTGTGTTTTCAGTTATCAGAACTGGAATACCTCCTTTTCTATAGGCTGGATTCAGCACCAATATGCCCCTAGATTCCAAGCATGCTGATTTTTCAGAACTTCTGGAGCCTCATGCAGAAGGTGAATGTGCTTCCCCCCATCTATTTCCTAGTTCACTAAGAAGTTGAAAGAACAGAATAAAGCAGATTTCGCAGAAGATTTTGAATCCCAAATCTAGATGGTAGTCCCTAGGCATCTGTGTCTTGAAAAACTATAAGGGAAATTAGAGGCACTGTCCCTGATCCCATAAACAAAAATAATAGTATGGTCCCCCCACACCAATGCAAAGCATATCTGACTTCAAGAGACTCTGCACTGGCACTTCTAGGTCTTGATCCAGTAAATAGAAGTATTTTAGTATCTAGAGGAACATTCGTTTCCACTCAATTTGGTGAGTTAAACTAGAGTAGTCTGTTTCACTTTCTGATTTTAATGCACTAGCACAGCACTGTTTGCAAAACTGAATGGGCATATTAAAATGTCAATGAAATTAACCGAGTTGCAAAAATGTGTGCGCAATATCCGCTTTTTTAAAAGGAATAAAAACCTAGATCTGACACCAAGACTATTTTAAAGCACCCTTTTAATTTCTGAATAAATTCCTTTATCTTACAGCCAAGACTACTGAGAAACATACCGAACTGTATGATGCAGTTTCAACATAAAGGGATTATGAATTGAACTCCAAGCGCTGGCATAGACTCAGACTTTAAGGTCAGAAGGGACCATCATGATAATCTAATCTGACCTCCTGCACATTGCAGGCCACAGAACTGCATCCACCCACTCCTGTAATAGACCCCTAACCTCTGGATGAGTTACTAAAGTCCTCAAATCTTGATTTAAAGACTTCACGTTACAAAGAATCCACCATTTACACTAGTTTACACCTTCAAGTAACTCCTGCCCCATGCTGCAGAGGAAGATAAAAAACTCCTAGGGTCTCTGCCAATCTGACCTGGGAGAAAATTCCTTCCCAACCCCAAATATGGTGATCAGTTAGACCCTGAGCATATGGGCAAGACTCACTAGCCAAACATCTGGGAAATAAGTCTCTATACTAACTCAGAGCCTTCCCTATCCAGTGTCCCATCACCAGCCACTGGAGATATTTGCTGCTAGCAGTCACAGATCAGCTACATGCCATTATATGCAGCCTCATCATAAACTTATCAAGCTCAGTCTTGAAGCCAGTTAGGTTTTTTTCCCCCCACCACTCCCCTTGGAAAGTGGTTTTGGAACTTCACTCCTTTGATGGTTAGAAACCTTCATCTAATTCAAGCCTAAACTGGTTGATGGCCAGTTTATATCTATTTGTTCTTGTGTCCACACTGGCGCTTAATTTAAATAACTCCTCTCCCTCCCTGGTATTTATCCCTCTGATGTAGAGAGCAATCATATCTCCCCATAGCTTCTTTCAGTTAAGCTAAACAAGCCAAGCTCTTTGAGTCTCCTCTTATTCCTTGGATCATCCTAGTAGCCCTTCACCGCACATTTTTTATGCAAAGAAAGGTATTTCTACCAAAAACCCTATCGATTCCTCCATAGGGAAAGATTTCAGATGTCCTCACTGGAAAATATTAGCCACAGATACTTGAACATAGCAGTTTAAATTAGAAGAAAGTCAGTATTTGAAGAGTAACTCCCTAAAAACAAAATCCAACTCTCCAGGGCAAACAGAACATGAATGGAAAGTAATGTATTACCACCAGCAGCCATGGTAAATTTTATGACCTACAAAAAATGTACAAAGACTGAATTCTAGTATCAAGAGATCCAAAAAAACAAGACTTCTAAACATATAACTAAACAGAAAACACTGTTCATCCATTTCAGCAACAGTTCTCACTTTCTAACAGACATCTTGTAGACACCTCCCCTTCAAGCTCTTGTCCCAAGCCTTCCCTGAAGCAAATGGTGTTTGCTGAGACAAAGTAATCTTAAACCAGTTAAGGCAAGAAAGATGAGAAATTTCTTTGACTGCAATAAATATGGTACTTTAGTTATTATTCTGTCTCCCATGTGTAGATCTTTACATTAATTACATCTTCCCTCATTGCCTGCAACTTCCACTTCTCTAATTTATCCAAGTCACTGCCATTTGGTCCTATCCTCCTGTATATTTCCAACCAATGTGTGTCAACTGTAAATTTTAATCACAGTTAAATTTACACCAAGGATACATCTAACAATGATCACTCGAGCCTCTAACATAAGCAGTTCTGATCACCTACAAGTATTTTGTAGTGGATTTCAAGCTGTGGTCTGCAACAGGGAATTTGTATAGTCCTCCTGAATTATTATAGATTCATTATGTAACTAAAAACAACCTCACTATTATAGATTTCCATACTTAAGAAAAATGTTGCTAAGGGTAGGTGTGTTCAAACAAGATTTAAATTGGACTATTCAATAACAATATAGTAAGCACACCTTAGAATACCTCCTCTTTCCAAAACAAACAAAACAGCTATCCCTTACCTCTAAAACCATTTTACAGTATACTCAAGTTGCACTGCCCAGTATGGTCATGGCATGTAATAATTCCTAACACTTGCTGGAGTTTCAAGGTTCATTTCTGTGCCAGTTTTGTTGGGCACGCTAGAAAAACCTAAAAAACCTGTGCTATATGTCAGAATAGGAATGTCAACATTTTCGGAACATTCTGCCTCTGTATATACACTTGTGAATTTGTATTCAGTGCCAGGCTACAGAAAGCCTAATAATAAAATGGCTGTTTTATGAACTGCTATTATTCATTTCAATCATGTCTGGAGTGGACATTAAGGCAACGAAGAATCTGTCTGCAGTAGTTTTACAAAACTTAGCCAATATAGAAGTAACAGGATACGACATTGTTGTGAAAGGGTTTGTGCGTTTTGTACAAAAGCAGTGGTGGAAACAATGACATCATTCTCCTCAGCTTTCAACGATGTAATGAAACCAGTGACTAAATGTTGGTCTGTTTCAGAGAGGACAACTGGTATTATAGTCAACAATTATTCTACCACCACCTGTGTCTACACTACCCACTCTGAATCAGTATTAGGTCTGTACTTCCATGTTGGCTTGACATGCAACAGTTTTGGATTTCCACAGTTCAGAGATTCAGATGGGGTGACAGTTCAATCAACTTCATCCTCTAGCCAAGTCCCTTCTCTCCCCAGACATGCTTCCCACAATATCCCCTCCCTCCCAGAAATGTCCCCCTCCACCATACCCTGTTTGCCCTCCCTCCTGTTCTCCTATTGCTCAGCTAATAATTTGCCTTCACAAATTCTTCCTTCCTCACCAGTATCAGAGAACAAGCTATGCCTTGATGCTTGTTCCTCAAAAACAGATAAAGGGCTTTTCCTGGCAGATAAGAGTTCCCCCTTTTCTCTTGGGTGTAACCAATAAAATGGGTGAGGGAAAAGAAAATGAAGTTATCTGTCAGCCAAGGAGGATAATTACTGCTGAGGTATAGAGAATGATGACAAAGCCAGCGTCTTACTACATCTTATGATTCCAACATTGCATATGTTTGCCTTGTACAATAACTGTACTTTTTGGGGGAGGGGGAGGAGAGAGAGAGAGAGAGAAATTGATTTCCAATTTGTGAACAAAACTAGAAGAATCTTATAGACTGATTCAGCAGTAAGAAACTCCACACCCAACGTTTGGCTATGGAACACTCATCTCTAGTTTTCCCACTTCATACTTCCAGGTTATTAGTAATCAAAAGTTGTTAGCATCTAATGTCTGTTCAGTGGTCTGTACTGGTGATTGTCATATTCCTGGGGAAAATAATGAAAAGTATAATTGGCACTGTAAGAAAAGACTAAATGAACATTAAGACTCATCTCAAGAGCTAGTTCACACTGGTTACATTTGAAGAACATTGGCAGGGGAGCAAGAGGAAAATACTGCACACATTTTTATACTTTCTGCAAATCACAGGGTTACTTTGGTGTAAAGGTAATATTTTGCTTTTAAAAAAAAGACTTTATGCAACACTGATCTGATGAGCCCCACCTGGGGCACCCTCCTGCAGCAGACCATAGCACAACAGTCAGACCTGTCTCAGTTTCTCCATGAAATCCACCCACACAAAGGAATATTATATCTCAGTGCAAATTCAAACCCCATACTCGTATGAAATGTCACAGTTCACATATCGCTCATAGTAAAAACAGCTCCTCTCAAATCCCCAAAGACAGACAACACTGCAACACAGTAGCTCTTCAAACCCTTTCAAAGGTCACCATTCCCAGGTCACCCACCCCTCAAAGTTCCTTTAGCCCCTTTCCGGGGCCCCACTCTCCAGGCTGCCTGAGAGCTCCAAAACTCATTCCTCTCCTGCAAGTCTTCTTTCATTGCCCCAACTCAGGTTTCCTGCCACAGAACTCCCTACAGTACTGCACTCAAGACAGGCCTCCAGACCTGAGTGCGCCCCCTGCTCAGGGAACATCCCTCCAGACTTGCCCCTTATTCTGGGCTCGGCTTCCTGCAGCAAGGGAATGGTGTCCCTAGCCTCTGTTTGTCAGAGGATGGAGATGGATGGCAGGAGAGAGATCACTTGATCATTGCCTGTTAGGTCCACTCCCTCTGGGGCACCTGGTATTGGCCACTGTCGGTAGACAGGATACTGGGCTAGATGGACCTTTGGTCTGACCCGGTACAGCCGTTCTTATGTTCCCATAGTGTTCCATTCACCAAGGTGTCCCTGCCTGCAAGTCCTACCCCTGCTTCTGGGATCTACCCTTGAGCATCAACCCTCTTGTTTTGGAATCAGCTTCTCCTAACTAGGCTGGTTCTTCCCCTCCTTCCTGGGGGCCTCTACACAAGCTCTCCTCTAACTCAGCAGGGGTTCCCCAGCTCTGGCCAGTACCCACTATTGACCTTTTGCTTTTCCCAATGGCTCTCTGTACCAGCTCTCTCCCCTCTGCTGCTTCTCCTCCTCAGGTACCTGTGGCCACAACCAATGCTATGGAGATTTAAAGAAAAATATATTTAAAATAAAGTAGTTTTAATTCCTCTGTTAGGAAATCTAAGATTATTTCACTTTGCCAATTCTTCCTCCACTCCATGTTCGGCAGATACTTATTTTGAGCCCTGTGGATCTCCCTACAATGCAATAAGACACCATGCGAGGGTTCCAGACCCAGGCTCCAGCCCAAGCCCAGACATCTACACTGCAATTTTATAGCCCTGCAGCAGCCTGAGCCCAAGTCAGCTGACATGGACCAGCCACGGATGTTTTATTGCAGTGTACATATATCCTGTATATTCTAAAAGCACGAGATAATTTCCTTGTTTGTGTACTTCTGTAGTTATCAGCAGGACCCATCTCAGCTCTGGGAAGCACTCTTGCTGTTCTTCATCTATTTTTAGTATGATATTGAATGAGATTCAGGTGCTAAGAACACTAGTACCCCGATGATTGGGAAGAGATCCCATCACCAATACTTAAAGTTCTCTCCACTTCCTTCTACTTTACTGGCACTCACAGAAATCATTTTGACTTTAATAGATACCAAATGTTGTACTAGCTCTAATCTTATTCTTTAATCCAACAGGATTGCTGGAGATATTTGCTTAGTACCATCCAACCAGTCACATTTTTTTGACTGCAGGTAGAGTCCCAAGAACCACAAGGCCATTTAGCACTATCTGTTCTCTTATGTTAACAACCTAATGTGTTAGACGGTCAACTAGCTTTAAATGCATTAGCCACACAACAAAGCAAAGTTTAATAGAAGTCATTCATTTGCACAATTTACAGTTTAAGAGTGATGTGCGTTTAATAAGCATCACATCCAGTTAAATTTGATTCCCCCCTTATTCTAATTTCCCCTCATGTAGCCAGATTTAAAGTTAGTTCAATTTAAAGATTTCTGAAATAACGAGGAATTAAAATATTTCTGAACATCAAGACTGAGCAACAATACAAAGCAAATAGCTCATCACTATTAACAAATCATGGTGCAAGTTTTCAGATCTTTTATGTCTCAATCTTGTAAGTTATCTCATAACTTGGCTCATTATCTAGGTTAAAAAAAAATTACAACACAATTCATTTTAAGTCTACAGGCAGTGCCTTTTTCCAGTAATTGTCCCCAGTCTAGCACTTCCTTTTTCCTCCTAAATATGATATTTGTTAAAGTGTCTCATTCACTAAGTTACTAGTATTTCCCCTCTTTTGTATGTTGTACCCTCATGCCCTCCACAAAAGGAAAAAAAGAAAAGGGGTACATTCCATAGAATATGGAAAGCATTTAGACTATACCTGTGTTTCTTGGCTGGTGTGTTGTGATCCTCCACCCCTTCTCCAGAAAGGGGACAGGGGAGATCACAAAAGACAGTCAGAGGGTTGTGAGGCATTGAAATTTTTATTACAGTTCTCAAGCAATGAAAACAAGATTTCCAGAATAATTTCAGGGCAGCGAACCAAAATCTTCTGTGTTTGTGAGGTCAAATGCCATAATAGTTGTACAGTAACTCCTCACTTAACGTTGTAGTTATGTTCCTGAAAAATGCAACTTTAAGTGAAACAATGTTAAGCTAATCCAATCTTCCCCATAAGATTTAATGAAAATGCGGGGGGTTAGGTTCCAAGGAAATCTTTTGGGGGCAGACAAAAGGCATTATATACTGTACAGTACTGTACTGTGGTAGGGAGGTGCCCCGGCTTACCCCTGGGGCTCAGGGCTGGGGGTGCAGGGTCTGGGAGGACACTCAGGGTGAGCGTGCGGGAGGATACTCAGGGCTGGGGCAGGCAGGAGGTGCAGAGCAGGGCCGCCCAGAGGATTCAGGGGGCCTGGGGTCTTTGGCGGCAGGAGGTCCCCGCCGCCAAATTGCCACCGAAGACCTGGCAGTTTGGCGGTGGGTCCCGGGGCGGAAGGACCCCCCGCCACTGAATTGCCACCGAAGACCCAGAGCGGAAGACGCTCCGGGGGTCCGGGCCCCACGGGAGTTTTCTGGGGGCCCCGGAGCAAGTGAAGGACCCTGCTCCAGGGGCCCCGAAAAACTCTCGTGGGGGCCCCTGCAGGACCTGGGGCAAATTGCCCCACTTGTCCCCCCCTCTGGGCGGCCCTGGTGCAGAGCACTTACCTGGGGCAGCTCCTGTTTGGTGCAGGAGGCGCAGTACCGCCCCCATGGCCGCGATTTTGGGAGCTGCCCCCCCCGGCAGGCAGGGCCACCCGGAACGCAGGGGCTTTAGGGGCTGCAGGGCCCTGGGCTAAGGGGGCCCCGGCCTGCAGCTCTAAAGCCCCTTTTGGAATGCGGTCCTGCGAGCACAGGCCGGAGGACTCAGGAGGAACATGGCAGCCATGCAGCCAGCGGCCGGAGAGAAGCGCCTAAAGCCCCTGCATTCCGGGGGGGGGGGGGGGGAGGGGACGCGACAGCTTCCCCGCTCGCTCCCTCCCTCCCAGAAAGTCCTAAGCGCCGCCAAAAAGCGCTGGGAGGGAGGAAGGGAGGGGGAGGAGACGGAGAAGAGGAACTTGTGCAATGCTCCCTTGTAAAGTCAGCCAAGCGACGTTATAAGGGAGCATTGCACAACTTTAAATGAGTATGTTCCCTAATGGAGCAGTGACGTAACTTCAAAAAAACGTTAAGCGGGAGGACGGTAAGTGAGGAGTTACTGTATTATATAGGCTTGTTACTGATTTTTTTTTACTTTTATAATAGGGGGTGGTCTACAAATGTTTTTGTCTGAATAAAAAAGTCACCAGCCAGAGAAGTTTAAAAATACTCGACTATACAAAAGTCTGATGTAATGCAATAGTCAATACCTTTAATCACTGAATACTCCTGTCTCCCCACAAGAAGCTGGTGGGGTGAATAAACACACACTGAAATAGCTCATATCCTTCCTCTCAGAGCAGACTCAGAGGGCAACCATTCCTCCACTGCCAAACCCTCATCTGCAGAGTCCCACAAGGGTCAGTCCTGCCCCTCATATTATTCAACATCTCTAAGAAGCTGCTGGGAGGCCTGATGAAGCAACCCAGGCTGAAGTGCCAGCACCACATGTATGTAGAGCTGGGCGTCATCTAACAAACATAGCCACCACACAGCTACTGCAATGTTTTGCCAAAAGCAGCACTTGGATAAAGAGCACTTGGCTAAAGCTTTACCCCAACAAGACAGAGAATGCTGTTATGAAGTGGGAAATGCTTCACAGAACTTGCTTCTTCTAGAACATCCCCCATTATAAAGGGCATCTCTACTGAGATTAATAAGTCAGTCTGAAGTCCTGAGGTCTTTTTAAACTCCACTGTGCAACTGGATGCCCAGTCATGGCTGTGACAAATACCTACTTCTATATGCAAGTGATCACCCAATTATTTCAGAAAAGTTACCAAAGAGCCATTATTATTAGTGAAAAGCTCCTGTGCACCAGAAATACTGGAACATCAAGTAGGGGACTCAAGTAAAAGTAGGGACATAGTATTCCAGCAATGGTGTCTCTGTTGCCCTAAACACAGATAATACCATGTCCAGCTTTCAAGATATGAAATTGGAAAGGGTTCAGCAGAGAGCCAGAAGAATATTCAAGGTCTGAAAAACGTGCCTTACAGCAAAAGATTAAAGAAGCTTAGTTTATCCAAGAGAAGATAAAGATAAGACTTGATCATGGTTTGTAAATACCTGCATGGGAAGAAGATTTTCCGATAGAGAGCTCTTTGAATTGAGTATACAAAGGCATAACAAGATCCAAGGTTGGAAGTTAAAGCTAGACAAATTCAGACTAGAAATAAATCAGAACTTTAAGATAATGAGGGTAATTAACAAGCAGAACAGATTACTTAAGCATTTAGTTCTCCATCACTTGATGTCTTTACATTAAAAGTCGGTGTATACCTAAAAATATGCTTAGTTAAACCAGACATCATGGATTTGACTCAAGAATCATTGGGTGACGTTCTACTACCTATGTTCTTCTGAAGGTTGGAACAGAACATAATAGACCCTTCTGGCCTTAAAGTCTATAAATCCAGTCAGTGTTTTCTGTGTGATCTTTCCATTAGACTAATGGCAGATGTTACTTCTGACAATAGAAGGCAAGAAATTCTTACTGTGATAATTCAGTGGACTGTGTCCCTTTGGACATTAATTTTATGTCTAGACAGAGAAAAATTCTAAGGAGCACAAAACTGCTGAACTATGGTAATGATAGTAAATAGGTGTATGTGGCCCTGTCCCTTAATCAAGGGAAAGAAAAGAGTAGTTTTTCTGGAGTATAGGTTTAAGGATATTATGTGTTGCAGAATAAAATGTTTGTGTTGAATTATTGCATTAAATCTTGTCAGATGACTATACAAATAACTAACCTGACTTATCCTTTGTTTAATCTGGTGTGTTTACCAGAAGAAGTGAATAAGATTTAAAAAAAAAAAAAAAAAAAAAAAAAAAAAAAAAAAAAAAAAAAACCAAAAAAAAAAAAAAAAAAAAAAAAAAAAACACAACACACACCTCTCCTCAAAAGACACTCATTCACTAGCTCATTGGTTTCTTGTGAAATTCTGTGCAAGCACCAGTGAAGAACACAAGTAGAGTATGCACAATCACACTTGACTGAAAACAGGGTAACACCGAACTGTCGGCGGCTGACAGGAGCATCTACAGGTATGAGATATTTCCAAAGAAACAAAGGCAGGAAGTAAGAGACAAACATGATCTAATTGTTTCAGCAACAAAGTGGGACTCCTGAGCTGTAATCTCAGCTCTGACAGTGACTCTGTGTGGCCTCAGTCACGTCATAACTATTCTGTGCCTCAGTTTTCACAACTGTAAGAGAGATGATGGCTATCCCCAAAGGAATGCAGGGATCTAATATACTGATGTTTGCACAGAGATTTGAAGATAAAAAAAGTGATGAGTGGTACTATCATAAATTTGAAATTAGGTGATTTAGAAGAGCTGGCTCAGGCCTACTAAATCTTTTATATGAAAGAGTGCATGGAAGAAACATATGTGCTTTTTTAAAACCCCTTCATTAGCTGAAAGGAGAATAAGCCTATTTATGTTATATGCACAGCAGATTCCTGCTGCAGGATAATATGAAGTGTCAGCACCA
The DNA here is from genome assembly GCF_002925995.2 of Terrapene triunguis. Lineage (NCBI taxonomy): Eukaryota > Metazoa > Chordata > Testudines > Emydidae > Terrapene > Terrapene triunguis. The sequence continues at coordinate 39,873,649 of NW_020664447.1, forward strand.
GAACCTCTCCCCCCCTCCCCGCCCAAGTCTGTCTCATATCCAAACGAACAAAGCAGGGGGGGGGGGGAAGGGGAGGAGGAGAAAGAGGTGAGAACAAAAAAAACAAACAAAGATACCATTCTGCACCCTTTCTGGCTTCTCTTATCAACTTCCTGAACACATTGCAAAGATGAGATGAACAGTTCCTGTTCTTCCAGCTGTCTCTTCTTGTAGTATGTTTAGCTTTTTACTTGTCCAAGCAAAGCCAGCTTTTTGCCTCTGGGAAAACCCCATGACCGGGGTATAAGAGCCCTCCCATGACTGGCTGGAAGACCATTTATTACTGTACAGTCGGTTTCTGTCCCAAATGCATTGAAAAAAGCAACAGAGGGTCCTGTGGCACCTTTAAGACTAACAGATGTATTGGAGCATAAGCTTTCGTGGGTGAATGCCCACTTCGTCAGAAGCATGGCATTGAAAAGCACCTTTGATAACTGTGCCTGGACTTACAAAAGGGTGAGGTACTCAAAGGGATGACTTTCCAGAACATCACCACTGGACCTCTCTCAGAATCCACTTGCCAGCCCCTGATGAGCCAAAGAGCCCCCTCATCAGCACTGGGGACGGCCTGCTTCTTTGTCCCCCTGAAGTGCCTTCCTAAGCTGCTGCTCCAACCCCTGAAGCATTGTGAGGAGCAGAATAGATGTAAAACATGTTTCTTCCAGCTGAATACTGAACTAATATCCAAATATGATTATCAGTGGGCATCATATTGCTGAAGGCATGATATTATGTGTAATCTGCAAAATTAGGGAATATGCTCACTCAGATTCATGAAATAGCCAATGTCACTTTTCATGACAGAAGGGGTGTTAAACCCTGGGGTACTAGACTTTCCCAGACCCATGTAAATACATAACACCTTCCTAAATTTCCCTTGCAAATTCTACTTGGTAGATTATTCATTTGACTATACTGTTGCTGTGTACTATTAAACAGTAATTGTGTTCCATCCCAGATGAGGCTACAGCAGATGGGTGAAGTGATCCAGTATTCTTTATGTACCTCTCAGACAATGCTACAAGACTCAGATAACTAAAAGTTTATAAAGCACCTCAAGACATTTGGATAAGAACGAGGGAAGAGTTGTTAAATAATCTATGTAGCTTACTGGGGGTTGCTGCCTTGTCAGTTTGCTGACGGGGAGGCCGGACCTACCAGTTTTACGTTCTAAACCACTAAAAATAGAAATTTTATTTCTTTTAAACTACCTGATAGCATTTCTTAGGTACTGTGAGTTCACACAGAAAGCAGATAACAGGATCTCTCCCTTATAAGGCCAGGAAGAAAGAATATCAAATTAGATGTTTAAAACCCAACATGGAAGAAGATTCATGCCATTTATCATATGTTCTAGATCTGCACAAAGGTTTGATAAACAAACAATAGAAGCACGGTTTGCCTGTGCTGCAAAGGCAATGAGTAGCATAAGGATTCCACGTCCCTAAGAACCTTTCTTTCAGCCATCACCTAGTCTAGAGACTTTCACAAACTCTTTCTGCAGAGATGAGGGGCTCTATAAGGATACAGAAACAAATTGCTCTTTTAAAAGCATCTTGAAGAGAGCAGCTGACATTCTTCAGTGTGAAGTGCCAATGGTTAGGAACCATTAGGAAAGGGATAAATAAGACAGAAAATACTATAATGCCTCTATATAAATCCATGGTACACCCACATCTTGAATACCGCATGCAGATCTGGTAGCCCCATCTCAAAAAGAGATATATTAGAACTGGAAAAGGTACAGAGAAGGAGAACAAAATGATTAGGGGATGGAACAGCTTCCATGAGGCGAGATTAAAAAAATTAGGACTTTTCAGCTTGGAAAAGAGATGACTAAGGGAGACATGATAGTCTATAAAATCTTGACTGGTGTGGACAAAGGGAATAAGGAGATGTATTTACTCCTCCACATAACACAAGAACTAAGGGACACCCAATGAAATTAATAGGTAGCAGGTTTTAAACAAACAAAAGGAAGTCCTTCTTCACACAATGCACAGTTAACCTGTGGAACTCTTTTGCCAAGGGATGCTGTGAAGGCCAAAACTGTAACAGTGTTCAAAAACAAAACAAAAAAACCCTATACGTTTATGCAAGATAGGTTCACCAATGGTTGTTAGCCAGGATTGTCAGGGATGCAGTAACATGCTCTGAGTGTCCCTAGTCTCTGTTTACCAGAAGCTGGGAGTGACAACAGGGCATGGATCACTTGATGATTACCTGTTCTGTTCATTCCCTCTGAAGCACCTGGTATTGGCCACTGTTGGAAGACAGGATACTGGGCTAGATGGACCATTGGTTTGACCCAAAATGGCCATTCTTATGTTGTGGGCCATTCTTATTTCTAACACTTACATTTTCTTCTCTATCTAGGTACATATCTACCACCCAGCATCATTTCCTAGAGCTCAGCACTTCTCTCTTACACATACTAAACAGCACTCAATGAATACATTATAAAAAACACATTTTAAACAAATTTATCAGGAGATAATAAGCACAGGAGTGAACACACACAGCTAAGTCACCACAGTGATTTGAACTGGAGATATCCCCAATTCTCCACTACCTTTGTTGCTACCGGTAGTAATTGGTGAAGCCTTTTAGCACAGATGGCGCCTCCCCGGGAGAGGGCAGCACGGTCACAGCTCCGCAGGGTGGGGAGAGCCTCCAGGCCAGATCACTGGACAGGAACTCAGGACTCTGAAATCCATTCCCTGTAACTCACCGCCCCGTCCCGGCCTCACGCCTGGAGCCCGCACTAAGGCCGGGCTCATGGGCAAAGGGAGCCAGCCCATGCGTGGGGCAGCCCAGACCGCTCTCCAGCCCAGCGCACCTGACCCGGACTCCGCCCTGCTCCCACCCCATCTAGAGCCGGCAACGCGGGCCGCCGCACCCGGAGATTTCCGCCTCCTCCTACCTGCAGCAGCAGCCGCCGCCCTTCGGTCCGCGCCTCCAACAGCCGCCGCCACCGCGCTCGAGTCCAGACCGTGAGCGGAACCGCCGCTTTAATGCCCCATGCCGGGTCTCCCCGCACCACCGACACCTGCCCGGCAGGCAGAGCCACCAACCCCACCGGAACCGGAAACCAGCGCCGCCCACCTGACAACACAGCGCGGGAGAGCCACTTTCAACATGGCGGAGAGAAAGGCACCTCCTCGGCCACTCCCAGCATGGCGACTGGACTCATTCTCGCGAATCGCCGCCCAGCAGAGCGGAGAGAGAGAGCGAGCAATTGGCTAGAGCCGCGCGGCACTGAAATGACCAGTTCCCAGAATGCAAGGCGTTCGCAGTGCTCGCTGATTGGCTGCGGGAACGCACGCTCCTCTTGTCCTGCGCCGCGGTTCCCTTTCAGGTCGCGAGCGCGACTCGCCTCCGCCGTTGTCCTGTGGGAGCCGCGGCGGGCCCCGGGTAGGTGGTGGGGCCTGCTCGGTCCGGGCCGCGTGATGGGCGGCGGGGCTGCTGCGCTGTTGTGGAACCAGGACGACGCGGCCTGTGAGTAGGGGGCTCTGTCGGGCTCCTCGCCTCGCGGCTGTGTGGCGGGCAGGGGCTCGAGGGGCTGGGATGGGCAATGGCTCAGGAGTGTGGCGGCGGGTTATGGAGATCCAGTAGGGCGCTGGGGCTGTCGGGGGAGACAGGCATAGGAGGTGGTAGTGGGCTCCGTGACTGGGAAGGCGGGCGGGACGGCTCTTGCACCGTAGAGCGAGAGAGTGTGTTCTTCCTAACGCCGAGCCTCTTGATCTTTTGCCATTGGGTTGAGCAGAATTTATCTTGTTTTAAAGCAAACACCCATTTACAGATCTTTAACTCGTCACTGAGAGCCATGCTGGGTGCTAAACTCTGCCAGTAGTATCTGCCCCGCTTTATGCCCATCCTCACTCACTCTGTCACACAGGTATATTAAGTTAAAGTAGGCACATATCTGAAAACAGGTGTGAGCTTGCATCTAAATATGTCCAGTGAGTGAGTTCGTTAGTGTGCAAATGTTAATTTGTTCTTGTAACATGCCAAAATATGACTAGTATGCATTCTGGAAGATTTTGCATTTTAAAGTAATCACTTACACTTATGAATACGTTAACCCACAAAAATTTCCTTTTTTAAAAATGTTACATGAACTCTTCTCTTCTGATTTCTGTTATGAACCCTTCAGCATATTTCTGAATTTCAACATCAAAAACATATGAACTGTGGGTAAAAGTTTCAGAGTAGCAGCTGTGTTAGTCTGTATCCACAAAAAGAACAGGAGTACTTGTGGCACCTTAGAGACTAACAAATTTATTTGAGCATAAGCTTTGGTGGGCTATAGCCCACTTCATCGGATGCATAGAATGGAACATATAGTAAGGAGATATATATACACATACTGAGAACATGAAAAGGTGGGAGTTGCCCTACCAATCAATCCTTTAAGTGTAGTTTTGAAAGAAATTATAACTGACTTCATTTATTCTCTGGCTAATTGGCTTCTTTTCTTTCATGAATTTTTTTATTTCACGTGAGATACTGTTTCCTTCAGAGGAGGTCTAGGATTTGTGGTCTTCATGGACCAGATGTGTTCTGAGGAATGGCTTGAAGGAGAAGGGGATTGAGGTGTGATGTATGATGTTCGGAAGTGGATTCTGGGCTCCTGTTGTTGGACCTTCCTGATAATGTCTGTCATTCCTCCATTTACAGCTCCTTTGAGTCCCTCTTCTAAATACCAACACAGATAAATTCTTATGGTATGCCTGTACTGCAAAAAGAAAATAAATCCAAAACCCTGTGGCAGTGAGTCTTAAAGCCTGGGTCAACTGACTCAGGTGAGCTCTATGGGTCTAAGGCAGGGGTGGGCAAACTATGGCCCACAGGCCGGATGCGGCCGCCAGCTGTTTTAATCTGGCCCTCGAGCTCCTGCTGGGGAGCAGGGCCTGGGGCTTACCCTGGTCTGGTGCTCCAGCTGGGGAGCAGGGTCGGGGGCCACTCCCCGCGGCTCCCGGAAGCAGTGGCATGGCCCCTCTCTGGCTCCTATGCGTAGCGGCAGCCAGGGAGCTCCGCTCTGCACACTGCCTCAAGCGCTGGCCCTGCAGCTCCCATTGATCAGGAACTGCAGCCAATGGGAGCTGCAGGGGCGGTGCCTGCAGACGGGGCAGCGGGCAGAGCCGCCTGGCCGCGCCTCCACGTAGGAGCCGGAGAAGGGACATGCCCCTGCTTCCGGGAGCCACTTGAGGTAAGGGCCGCCCAGAGCCTGCACCTCTGAGGCTCTCCATGCACCCCAACCCCCTGCCACAGCCCTGATCCCCCTCCTGCACCCTGAAATCCTCATTTCTGGCCCCACCTCAGAGCCCTCACCCCCTCCCGCATGCCAACCCCAATTTTGTGAGCATTCATGGCCCGATATACAATTTCTATTCCCAGATGTGGCCCTCGGGCCTAAAAGTTTGCCCACCCCAGTCTAAGGCCTTGTCTACACTACAAAGTTTTGTCAGCAAAAGTTATGCTGCTTTAATTAAAACTACTGTTGCATGTCCACACTGGCTCCTTGTGTCAGCAGAGTGCATCCACACTAACAGCTCTTGCATCGACAGAGCAGTGCACTGTGGTAGCAATCCCATCTTCCGGGGCATCCTAGTAGATTGTCAGTGCTTTTTCAACTGAAGTGTGGGGTGGAGAAGGAGAGGAGAATGGTGTCCTGAGGCCTGGGCAGGGGGACATACACACCCCCACGTCAGCCCCCGACACTGCTCAGCACAGCAGTCTCTCCTGAAGCAGCCCCCTCTGCCTACCTGCCTATGGTTCTGTGATTCCCACAGCCCTCCTCAGCTGCCAGGAGTGGCATCCTGAGCAGCTCTGTGAGCTCTCCACTCTGAGGAATGTCAAAGTCTCACAACAGTCCCCCGCCTCCCCTTCCTGCCTGGCTGCCATTGTGTTCCTAGTGCAGGTAAGAACAGGAGAATTCTACGTTAATGATTTGCTCTTTGTTCCCCAAATGGAAGCAGCATACTCATCTGTCAGATACTTCCTGGAGCTTTGAAAGGTGAGGAGTACATGCCTGCAGGGCAGCAGAGATCAAAACAGTGAGCACAGCTGTCATAGCAGGCATTGTGGGATACTGGTGGAAGCCAGTTATGTCAACAAAACCAAGTGTCCACTTTGGTGCTTTGTCACTTTAACTTGGCCACAAAAAGGTTTGTGTCTCTTGTTAGGTGGTTTTATTTTGTCGTCAAAAGTAGCTTTTTAGTGTGTACACCTCCCCTGTTTTGTCCGCAAAAGGCAGCTTTTGCCGACAAAACTTTGTAGTGTAGACAAGGCCTAAAAATAGCAGTGTAGACATTCTTGCTTGCATTGGAGCTTGAGCTCTGGGCTTTAGCCCCAGCAGGAACCCCTACACAGCTATGTTTAGCTCCATGATGCAAGCCCAAGTCAATTGACCTGGGCTCTGAGACTTGCTGCTGTGGGGATTTTTTTTTTGTTTTTTTGCTTGTACTGTAGGTGTACCCTTAGATCCTTGTCCTGTAAACACTAAGGCATTTAAGTATCTTTATTATTGTAAGTGATTCATGTGGACCCGCTTGCATGAATAAAGTTATATATTTACTAGGGCTGTGGATTAATCGCAGTTAACTCACGCGATTAACTCAAAAATTAATCACGATTTTAAAAAATTAATCACAGTTTTAATTGCACTGTTAAACAGTAGAATACCAATGGAAATGTATTAAATATTTTTTGATTTTTTTTACATTTTTAAATATATTGATTTCAATTAAACAGAGAATACAAATTGTACAGTGCTCACTTTATATTTATTACACATATTTGAACTGTAAAAATAAACAAAAGAAATAGTATTTTTCAATTCACCTCATACAAGTAATGTAGTGTGATCTCCTTATCGTGAAAGTGCAACTTACAAATTTAGATTTTTTTTTGTTACATAACTGAAGTCAAATACAAAATGATGTAAAACTTTAGAGCCTACAAGTCCACTCAGTCCTACTTCTTGTTCAGCCAATCGCTAAGACAAACAAGTTTGTTTAGATTTACAGAAGATAATGCTTCCTGCTTCTTATTTACGTCATCTGAAAGTGAGAACAGGCATTCGCATGGCATTTTTGTAGCTGGCATTGCAAGGTATTTACGTGCCAGATATGCTAAACATTCGTATGCCCCTTCATGCTTCAGCCACCATTCCAGAGGACATGCTTCCATGCTGATGATGCTCGTTTAAAAAAAAATGCGATAATTACTTAGTAACTGAACTCCTTGGGGGAGAATTGTATGTCCTTTGCTCTGTTTTACCCGCATTCTGCCATATATTTCATGTTATAGCAGTCTCGGATGATGACCCAGCACATGTTGTTCATTTTAAGAATACTTTCACTGCAGATTTGACAAAACACAAAGAAGATACCAGTGTGATATTTCTAAAGATAGCTACATCACTCAACCCAAGGTTCCAGAATCTGAAGTGCCTTCCAGAATCTGAGAGGGATGAGGTGTGGAGCATGCTTTCAAAAGTCTTAAAAGAGCAACACTCTGATGCAGAAGCTATAGAACCCGAACCACCAAAAAAGAAAATCAACTTTCTGTTGGTGACATCTGACTCAGATGATGAAAATGAACGTGCTTCGGTCCGTACTGCTTTGGATAGTTATCAAGCAGAACCCATCATCAGCATGGATGCACGTCCTCTGGAATGGTGTTTGAAGCATGAAGGGACATATGAATCTTTAGCGCATCTGGCATGTAAGTATCTTGCAACGCCAGCTACAACAGTGCCAGGCGAACGCCTGTTCTCCTTTTCAGGTGACATTGTAAACAAGAAGAGGGCAGCATTATCTCCTGCAAATGTAAACAAACTTGTTTGAGTAATTGGCTGAACAAGAAGTAGGACTGAGTGGACTTGTAGGCTCTAAAGATTTACATTGTTTTGTTTTGAATGCAGTTTTTTTAACATAATTCTACATTTGTAAGTTCAACTTTCATGGTAAAGAGATTGCACTACAGTACTTTTATTAGGTGAATTGAAAAATACTATTTGTTTTTTACAGTGCCAATATTTGTAATCGAAAATAACTATAGCATGAGCACTGTACACTTCGTATTCTGTGTTGTAATTGAAATCAATATATTTGAAAATGTAGAAAACATCCAAAATATTTAAATAAATGGTATTCTGTTATTGTTTAACAGTGTGATTAATTGTGCGATTAATCACGATTAATATTTTTAATCACTTGACAGTCCTAATATTTACTTAAGTGTTTGTCAGTTTGGGCCCGCAATTTGCTGTCACTGTTATATTTCATTTTAAACAACCTTGCTTTTAGTCTGGCTATTATTTACTCTTCTCCCCTCCTCCTCTTCTCCCCCCCCCCCCCCCCCCGATCTTAGTGCTGCTGAAGGGATTGCTTCTGGCTTGTCAGCCCTGGATATGGCATGACCTCTGTTTACATAACAGGTGCAGCATGGGCAGCAGCAGTGTAGTTTCCTGTATCACCAGGGATTCTAGTTTTCTGTTATTAAAAAGCCCCAAATTCTCCAATTAAAAAAACAGAAGAATCAGTGTTTTTCCATGATTAAAATGAAACGCTGAACTTTAGTTTCCCTAGCCACAATATATATAGGCATCAGTTGAACACAATGTTTTATTGATATAATTACAATTTTTAAGCAAGTTTGAAGCCTACCAGTGCCATCAGTCCATTATTACAAAATAAAATTAACAGAATGAACCAGTCACAGTGTATTGTTTACTGTTGTCCATGGTCCTGCTGTTGCAGCTTCTTGTTTTCATTTCTTTGCATTCAGTTTGTTTAGCGCTTTTCATGTGTGTTCTACAGTTGTCTGATTTTGAATGTAATCTACAGACTTGCTGCATACAGTACAAAACAGCACATTACCATCAATGTGAAATTTGTCCTTGCCAAACTCCGTCTTTAGGGGTGATTTTTCAAGTTTTTGGCATCTTTTCATAACTTTCATTACTCATGTCTTGAGGCTGACGTGAAATTTGAGATGCATTAAAACATGAATCACTATATGCCATTGAGTAACCAGAAGCAATTTATTGGCGTATGGTTAGCTATGTAAATGTAAAGCACATTCAAAAATCAACCCCAGGAATGGGAGGTTGCATACATTGAATAAGCAAAACTGGTACTTTCAGTAAAATTTAGTTAATATGTTTTTATTTTTCCACAAAATCTAAAAACTAAAAACTTTTTTTTTTTAAACAGAAAAATGCAAATTCCTCTTTTTCCCATGGCAAATGGATTTCTAGGATGCCTGCACATCACAAATATGCCTCAACACTGAACTGGAAGGATTATGAGAGGGTAACTCAGTTTCCATGGCCTCTCTGCTGGAACTGCTAACAAGGGTGAAAGACAACTTCTTTAAGCATTGCCACATGACCCCCCCCCCCCCCCTCTTCCCCCCTTCAATATAGACTAACTTCACATGTTAGATTTCATTAATAAGAGGTGTTCCAGTCTCATACTTCCAGTTCAGAGGCCAATAATGAATCAAACCAGTGGCTGGCTGTAAACTAATGGTATCTTAATATCTGAATCACTCCGAGCAAAATATATTTCACTTTATAGTCCATATTTCTCTTATGCGGCCACCAAACTATCTTAATTTATGTAAGACTCCCATATCCAGCACTGAGAATAATACTTAGCGCTTATGTATTGCTTTTCATATTCAAAGTGCTGTACAAATGTTGATCTTAATTTATCTGCTTTATAGGAATGTTGTAATCTCCATTTAACAGATTGATAAACTTAGTCAATTTACCTTGGTCTTATGTTTTATTAAAGTTTGTCTTTGCAAAATTGAATATTTGGCCAAATTTAAATTCATAAAAGTCTCTTAGCATCAAGTAGTTGGAAGCTTCTATGATTAATTCTGCCACCAGGTGGTGATACAGGGTTTTACTTGTTTTTATAACCAGTTTTAGCAGGGCAACGGAGAAAATATTGTACATTGCAAGGAATTTCTCAATTTTATAGTCGTTTCCCCCCCCCCCTTGTATGTTGTAACTGATTTTTTCCATTAAATTTTACTAATTTTTTGCTCCAAATACAAGATCCCTCTTCACTAAACAGCTATTGCCAGGAACAGATCAGAAGAAATCCTGTTCAAAGGTTTTCTTGGAAACGTGTTGAAAAATGGTTTAACTTCTCGCATAGATGAGAAACATTTTTCAGATGTAGTGGAAAGTGTGATAGACATGAGATGTCTATCATATTGCACCAGGCTTCTGTCATACTTTATCTTGCTTTTGTTTTCTTTTGATGTTGGAAAAGTCCATCCACTCTAGTTGTTAAGATGTTCTCAGTTTCAGCTGAGGGAAGGTCATAGGGACCCATTGCCAGTAACTAATGGATATTAACTTTTGTGTTGCAACTTCTGGGATCTTGAAGTGTATCTGTAATAAATAAGGGGAACCTTTGCAGAAGCACCCATAGCATGAAATGGCTACCTGGTCCTTTTCCTTGCAGTGGAATAGTGCGTCTAAACCCCAGTTCAACAAGGTACTTAAGCATGTATTTAACTCTGACTTGAGTGCCTGGAAAAGCTGGTGTGGATGGATGCATGTTACACCATTTTGCCCATTATAATGGGGCCTTCATTTGTGACTGAAGGGATAATTGAAATCCTCACAATAAGGACTGGCAGACCTCTTTTCAGAAACATCAAACTCCTCAATATTAGTTTTCACAGATGGTCACACATTGAAAAACACATTATCCAATGCCAACATATAGCAAGTTGAGTGCATGCTGGCATAATCAGTCTAACTTATAGGTGAATATCAGTTATCTTATAAAACAATAGTTACCCAAAACACCTTGAGCATCTTGGTTTTTGGTGCTCATTGTTTCATGAGTTATACAGTTGTGATATGTGGAAAGAAATTAAAATGTTACATGTGTATATATACTAGAGGAAGGATGGGATGGTTCAGTAATTAGGTTGCTAGCCTGGAACTTGGAACGCCTAGAACTCAGGATACCTGGATTTATTTCCCTGCTCCACAACAGGCTTCCTTTGTGACTTTGGGCAAATCACTTAATCTGTGTGCCTCAGTTCTTAAGTAGTAAAATGGGTATAATAGTTCTTCCCTACAAGGGGTTGTGTAAGGATAAATATATTACAAAAAAAATTGAGGCTTGGATGCTAGGGGTGAAATGTTTTAAAATAATTTCTTTAACACTGAAGTTATTAAACTTTTACATCCACCCCTGACAAAAAATATTCACTTTTCTTTTGTCCATTACCTTTGCATCCGGGCTTCAAAAATCTAAATTTGTACTCTATTTCCACAGCAATCTGGGCAAAAGTGTATATTTAGAGGACACTTCTTTAAGGTTCAGTTAAAAAATGAATGCATAGCTTTTGTTGTCCAGTTGGAGGTTTCAGATTTTGAGTCCCTAGGAATTAAAAAAAAAAAAAAAAAAAAATTCTGAAAAAGAGCCTTGCTTTATACGGAAAAACTGCTCTATGCAGAGTTTCAGAGCTGAGTTGGTGAAGAGCACAATCTACAATACTTAAATAATTGGTATTATTAAACAGACATGTTGGTTAAAATATTGTTAGATAAGCAAGAAAATTTATGCTAGTAACAGTTTAGATGACAAACAGAAATCTTTGAAACACTAATTTACAGTCTGTTATGCTATCTGTTTTCTTTTTGCATTTCAGACAGCTTGGAGAATGAAAATAAAATGATCAGTTTCAATTTTGTATAGCTGTTTTCACTTTTTGGTTTTCATTTGTTTTGTATAGCACTTTGAATACGCAAACTCTGTAGCTCAGTGTTGATGCTGCATACTCTACAGAGGAATATTTAAATACAAACAAACATCTTCCTTAAGTTAAAACAAACAAACAAAAAAAGCCTACCTCTGTTAATATTAAGCATCATAAATTCTTAATTATAGGGACCTGAATTTTGGGTCTAAGGTGCCCGGCAATGTCCCTTTTGCCATACTATTTTAGGTGGAAGTGTAAAATTTTTGAAGGCTGAGTGTTACTTCACAGAATCTTCTATGTGACTGTGAGCAGATGGGCAGAGTGACCTGAAATCGGATGATCAGCAATCTTTAAACTAAATATGGTGCAGCAGAGCAGTAGTTCTTTGCAGTGCTTTATTAGAGCTCAGCCCTTTTCGCAGTCTCTTGTTCAAATAGGCTGACAGTACAGCTAAGGTCGGCAGTGATCCCCCCCTCCCCCCCCCTTCCCTCCCTAAGACTTTTACCAAAGCCCTTTGTTGTGGATTACCTCTTTGTAATCCTGTCCCTTCCCATTTCTTGTGGTACCTGCAAATACTACAGTTGCCTTAAAGATGGGAAGGCAATGGGACTCTAGTTGGACTACAGAATTGTGTGATCAGTTGCTGGGGTAGAGTGGGGTCACTAATTTAGCAAAAGCACTCTGCGCCTTCCTACCATAAGCTGAGAACACCACCAAGGCCGTCTGCATTGCAGAGATGAAGTTCTAGGCCTCCCAGGTTTTTCAAGAGATAGAACATATGTTCTATCTGCTAGGACTGTCTAAAAGATGAATGTAATTATGTGGGAGTTTGAACTAAAGATCTCTTCAAGGAGTCCTGAGGATTTCCAAGCAGCTGGTATGTTAGGCAGTCCTCACACTCCACTTCAGCTGTGGCTTTATATAGTCCGAATACTCAGCCATTGGTCTGTAGCAAATTTAGCTTTGACATACATTTTTAATGTATGCTATCTGCCAAGGTTGGACATCTGAGCAGTAGTTATAGGCTAATGAATATTATGGCAGGAAGTAATTTAATGCCTTATATTTTCTATTTAGACTGTTTTTGTTTGCCAGAAATGTTTTCCAGACTCTTCATGTAAGAGATTTATTCCCTACAATTTGCTTTAGTTGATTCAGTAAGTTTGTATTACTCATACACACTCTCACTTTTTAAACTTGCAAGCCACAGGCACATCAGAACCAGCTTATCACCGTTAAGATGGCCCCAGATGATGGTAAAATGCATATTTTCCCTCTTTAAACCACAGTTTGGGAACATTATTTCCCTAAAATCCAAGTGTATGGAGCAAAGGAGCACTACCTCCTGCTATTGAAACAGCCAGCCTTCCCAGGTAGTACTCACAAAAATGTGTCTCAGATTTCTTTTTGGTCATGGTTGATTGACTTTTATTTATATTATCATAACACATTTTCCACTCTTATAATCTTATATCTGAAGCCATTTGGTAGATTGCTGGTGTCCAAGGCAAAAATGATTGACTCTGGCTAAGCCTGGAGGTTATCTAGTATTGAAAATATATCAGTTATCTTTTTCCCTTAAAAAAAAAAAATTAGCATACTTTCTATGTAAGTTCTGCTTGTGCTGGAGTAGTGAGCACCTGATTCTTTATTTTAACTGCTTTACAGCTGAGCTGACTTGGGTACAAAGAAGGTCAACTGTCTTGACTGAAGTTACACATGGAGTAAATGGCTCAGCTAAGATTTGTACCCAAGCTCTCCCTGGATCTCAACACTGTTATGTAACCAATAAGGCCAAGTTTGCGCTATGGCACCATATCTATGCGTCTGTGGCACCATAGTATAAGCGTGTCCTACGATGATGGAAGGGATTTTTCCCATCGCTGTAGGAACTCCATTTCCTCAAGCGATGATAGCTAGGTCGATGGAAGCATTTTTTCGTTGACTCAGCTGTATCTATGCTAGGGGTTAAGTTGGCATAGCTATGGTGCTCAGGCGTATGGGTTTGTCACATCCATGAGTGCCATAGCTATGTTACACTAACATTTAAGTGTAGACCAAGCCTAAGGAAACTATTGTAGATAATACTTTGAACTTATTGTACCTTTTGCACAACTTCAAAGCACTTTAGAAAGGTGAGTCTTCCAAAGGTTCTGTTGGAGGAGATGGTTGAAAATTAAGCAAGAGAAAGAAAGTGACTTTCCCCAGTTTGTACAGTGAGTCAGTGGCTGAGCTGGAAATAAAAGTTGGGCCTCCTGTCTCCTAGTCACCTACAATGTCTCCTAGACCCTGGAGCCTCTCTGAATGCTCCAGCTCCGAGAGTCTCTCTCTCTCTGCAGAGACAAAACTGTTTGTGCTTTCATAGCAACAGCCAATAGCAATTGAAATCAGTTAGTATTTTTAGTACTCTGTAATAAGCAATGCCCAGTTGAGTGGGCAGTTAGAGGGAGCCTTAAACTCTTCCTGTAATCGTGTATAGTTACCATGATATGTTTTAATTAGCCAAAGCAGGTGCAATTTTAGCTCTACTTGTTAAAAGTCATTTTAATGTTACACACTTACCTGGGGCCAATAGTCACATATACTCCGCTGACCTCTTTGTCCCTATTAAGTCCCATGCCACCCTTTTGCACTAATGTCTGACAAATTCCATACATGCTCTGCTAATTTGAAGCAATATCCTAAACACATGTGGACATTATTCTATTAAACTACAAAGTAGCACTGGTAAAGAATATTGTGAAAGCAGAACAGATTCTTACACAGAGGAAGCCATCTGTAATCAGTATAAGGATTAGCACCTCTGCTTTTCAATAATATCCTTATATTAATCACATTAAAGTAAGTTTCTTGAATTTTAAAGAGATGTTTGTATTTTTGTCACTTGGATCTTACAATGAATAACGCCTCATCTGTAGTAGAAAGTGTGCTGATCAGGCACTTCCATTCTGAGCTCCTGTTCTCATGTGCTTATTAACATGCCATAAAATTATGCTTCAGTCCAAAATTTTTCATGATTGTTCTCAGCCCAAATTTGAATGTCTTTTGAGAAGTGTGGTAACATTTTGTTTAGCTGTTTTAGTTACTTACAAAATTTGAACAGTTTTTTAAAAGTGTCTTTGAATAACCCCAAATACTTGGTTCTGAAAGTTCACTTTGAGCTCTAATGAAGGCAAGTGCATTTGGCATGCAAGCATCTAGTAGTCATATTCAGTTTGACTTTCCACTAAACTTTGCCATATGGAGATGCTAAACTCTAGACCTGATCATGCTTTAGTACATATTTGAACACAAAGTATCCCAGATATAAATGTCTTTGTCATTAATCATTCAAATAAAGTGGTTATGTACCTGATAGTGTTTTCATATACGTGTTAATTTTCCTTGTGAAGCAAATGTACATTTCAGTAAAGGCAAGAGTGGCACACCAGTAATGCACACTGACTATCTGGTATACTTGGTACTCTTCATGATTGAGTTTCACATGTTTAAATACATGCATGCATTTATTTCAGTATGATCAGACCAAGTTTTTTTCTTTTTTAGAGGGAAAGTCATTTTACATTACGATGACTGAGGGTTGAAATGACCGATGGGGAGACAATTCTGAGTTTTGGTTACACTGGACAGCTGTTAGTGACATTGATAGTTATCTACTGAAAAATACTAAATTGGGAGGAATTTGTTAAGGAACCCTATTTTGAATTTCCTGTCATTTCATGAAATGCTGAATTAGAATGCAATTATTGCTCAGGGCTGGTTCAGGCATATATGGGCTCCACCTGCAAAGCCATTTGATTGCGCCCCACAACTACAAAAGCCAAGATTCATTGTGCATCCTATCCCCACCCAACTATGTGCCTGAAACTTCTAAGCCATACCAGATGTGAGGGTTTAATGTTGTCATCTTGTAAGATTAAATAATAATTTCTGAACTGCACTGTGTATTTGTCAAGAGAGTTTGGGGAATAGTGGATGGAGATTCCCTGTTAAATTGGGGTCACTTATGACTATGAATTTTGCAACCTTGGCTAAACTAGCCCTTATAGAAATGCTTATCTGTAAAATAGCAACACTTGGAAGATGGCTGAATAATGTCTTGTTCGCAAGATTTATGTATGTCTGACAGCATTAGCACACCATTACATGATATTTTTTCTTTCCCCTATTTCTCTTCACTTTAAGATGAGAGATACTTTTTGCCAGTCATTGATCTAGAAATGGGCAATAGTTGTAGGTGTCTGTCTATTTTTTTTTCCTGTTGCTTAGTGTTACCTAATGACTTGTGAGAAGAAGAGAACAATGTTTTATCCCATTACATAAATAAATCTATCACCATCTGTTATAACCTAGATTGTTATGAGCATGATGTCTGATCAAATTAGTTATTAAAGACATTTTATTTTATCATGGAAATTCATTTAATATATTTAAAAACACATATTTAGCAAGTAGCATTTTTCTTCAATCTGTAGTTGCCTTTGTTTATGTACATTTAGCTCTTTAGGATACTTCCTTAAGTAGCTCTCTTGTGACCATCCAGACTATGATAGACTTTCTTCTTTGCCAAGCTAATGGCATGACTGCTTTCAGTGCTTCAAACCCCGCTTGACAAGAATCTGATCTCTCAATCCTTTTTTTTTTTTTTTTTTTGCTATGTAGTCTTTAGATGACTACTTAAAATAACTTATGTGCCAGTTGAAAATGTAAGCCATACATAGGTGTGAGAGGTGCTTTTTAAAGGGCGGGAGGAGACACAGGGACATTTCAGTATGGTCCTTGTAAGAAACAGCTCTTATTTTTAATATCTTCAAGACAATTGGACTGATAAGAAACAGTGTCCAGTATCTCTTTTTCTATTTTCAGGTTTGGGGTAAGAGCTGTCCAATGTAGTCATGGCTCGAGAACGAAAATGCATACTATGTCACATCGTGTACAGCTCAAAAAAGGTAAAAAATAAAAAGAATTTGCTCGGCTAATATCTTTGTATGTGGAGATCTGGCTATATGCAGCATGGGAGAAATGTGTCCTTTCTTTTAAAATAGAAACTGTAAAGATAACTTTTTGTATCAGAAACTGATAGAGATCTTCAGGTCTATTGAATGAAATAGAATTGTTTCAGTACTTCCTGATAGCCTCTTCCTCAATGTGACCATGTACTGGATATACATTCTCATTAAGTATTAAAAATATCCATGGCTTTCAAGTTTTAATGTCATGTTTTGTATGATTATATTAAAAAGTGTATGAAAGTTGTAAGTCAAGCACTCAGAAGCCCCGTCAGCCTTAATTCTGTTCCCTTGTGCATTCAGAGTGTCTTATGACATAATCATATTTTGGTTTTTGTGATGGGTCCCTACATCTTTCAATATGTCAGAAGGACATTGTTTATCAATTGAGGCAGCTCATTTTCTCATCATCATTGTTTAGTATTTGCTGTGGCTTGTTTACGGCATGTCTTCCAAACCCTGCACTGCAGATGGAATTTTTCTTTTCCTTAGACTTTCTTGTAGTGCTTATCAATGCAGTATCAGAGTATCTCACAAACAGTAATTACTTTTATTTTCATAACATTTTAGTAAGGACAAAGTGCTATTCCCATTTTATTAATGAGGATCTGAGAGCAGAGAGAGAAGGCTGGCCATTTTTCCAAGTGTGTCTATTCTAGGCAGGAAAAGAAAATGGAGCGCCTAGTCCCATTCCTGTTCCTTAACATGAGTGTTCTTCCTCTTCTAGCAGACATCTGCCTCATTTGTAACATGTTATACAATGACTGCAGTGAATGAGTCAAAACTGTTTTAAATCCAAAACCAATTCACTATGCATGTCTCAGTTCTGTCTAGAATGCGCACCGAATGAAACAGGTCCTGCAGAGCAAAGCAGTGTGTGTTGATGTATAGTAACACTGGATCATAATGCATATACACTCACAAGCAGCCCTAATGTTGTAAATATTCTGATTTTTTGGGGGGATGTTAAAAAAAGCCAAACTAAGACTGTTTATGTTATGGAATGTTTTTTTTAAAGAAATAATTGTTGTACAGTTATTTTCTAGCAAGGAGTGGAACACATTGAAGTCAGAGCCCTTGCCTCATTCCATGTACGCTTTTCTATATCCACCTTCTAGAGCTCTGCCCTCCTTCTATATGAATGCCAAAGATCAATCCTATGGAAGGAAGCTTAGCGGGTAATTCCTCAGGGTGACACCACCTTCAAAAGAGACAGAAAAGATCTATTAGAGCAGAATATATCCTCATGCAGAGTAAAATGAATCATGAGTTATGCTTTTTTTTTTTTTTTCTTTTGTAGGAGATGGATGAACACATGAGAAGCATGCTTCACCACAGAGAACTTGAAAATCTGAAAGGAAGGTATGCGAATGATCATGCAAACTGCCTTTCAGTGCAGTTTACATGTCACACTTTTTGGGAACTAAATAGCCTTATTTCCCATGCAAGCTAAATTCAATTTAAAGGGAGAAGATAGATTAAGAATTAACTGTTTTTATAAAGCACATTTCTTTGTGCCTTTCTAATAGATACTAAAGATCTTAATAGCCGTGAGGACATGTCCCTGTTAGGAGCATGGGATTTCTCCCTAAATCTGTACAGTTTGCTGCAACTATTAGCTTGGGCTGTAGTTTGGTATTTTTCTACTTTCTTACAAAATATCTGTTGCTATAGTTAGTTTAAATTCAAATGCCTAATATGCTGGTGGGTTAAATCATCTGGAAAATCCAAATCGTAGGATTTTATTTATGATTCCTTTTTATTTAAAAAAAAAAAAAAAAAAAATTGTTGTGCAGGATGATTAAGACTTTGCAAGTTTAGAGATAGACATTCCAATTTGTACCCAACCCCACGTTTAGTCTGAAATGCACAGACATTTAGTACATAGAGGCTTCAACTCTGAATAGTGCCTTATTGTGATGGGAGCTGTACAAGCGCATAATAAGAGACATTCCCTACCTGAAGAGTTTACAATCTAATTAAATTAGAATCATGGACAGGAGGGGAAATGGGCACAGCGAGTTGAAATGACTTGCTCAAGGTTGCACAGCAGGTTAATGTCCGAGCTGGGAGTAGAACCTAGCTCTCCTGAGTCCCAGCCTAGTGTCCTGTTTACTGTACCATACAGCCTCTGACCTTCAAATAAAATATTTATACCATATGAATTTTTAAAAAAGTTTATATTGGGATTCCCTCTGAGACCTTTTCCACTACACCTTGTCCAGTTCTGGGAGAACACTTCATCCAATTCCCTGGGATCCAAAACACTCAGTTTGACTCTGGATTTCATCACTCACATTCCTCTATTTGACTTATAGCAAAGCTACACTGAGTTGATCACAGGGGGTATAGGGCGTACCACACATCCAAAGTTACACAGACAGCCTCTTCCTTTGTATGCCTTTACACAATATGTTGCATTTGCTATACATGAAATCACAAATTTTTTGGATTGGCTTGCTTACTTTGCAGGAACCAATCAGTGTACATCATTCTCTATCCATGTGCTGTCCACGTGGAAACTGATCTTTACATTCCAGGTTTATCTTGTCCATAGTCTCGATCAAGGTATTGCTGCTTATCTTAGTTAACACAGACTTCCTGTCAAGCCCCTATTTACAACTTAATATTCCATTCACCTTCCCAATTATGCCCACTAAGAAATTAGGCGAGTTACTTGTGTCAAGCCAGGCCTACAGTATATTTAAAAAATAAACGCCCTAAAATCCAAATGATCCTTCACTCTCAAAGGCTAATGGTGTTCTGGATAAGCTGAGTGGAAAAGGGGGAATTCTTCGTCACTGCACATGCACAGAATTTGTCTCCCACAGATCTCTTTGCTTCCCTGCAGACAAACGACCTTCCCCTGCAGTATGTTTTGGGTGCCCAGGGCAGCTGACAGAGAGGTAAATCACTGTGGGGCAGGAGACAGGACTGGGGAAGACCTGGCTGGTGGCTCCTTTCCTGCGCCGGGCTCAGCTGCTAGTCCCGGCTGGGCTGGGGAAGATGGGACTTCCTCTTCCTCTGCACAGCATCCGGGGCCAGGTCAGACCCACCCCAGATTTCTCCCGCAGCTGCAGGAAGCTCTGCAAACTCACCCCGCTTCCTGCACCCATTACTCCTCAGCTGCAGGGTGAGGGATTCCTGTACAGGTTGCTGCTCCCCAATATGTCCAACTTCTTTGCATCCAGACCCCCTCATACCCAGACCCTCCCACCAAGCCTTCCCCCTCCCTCCCCACACTTAGAACCTCTCCTCAGCCCCCCGATAAGCCCCATTCCCCCTGCACCTGGACTGTCCCGACGAGCCACCCGGATCCCTACCCCACCAAGCCCCAACCAGCTGCACCTGGATCCCCACCACACTGAGCCACACTCCCGCACACCCAGACACCTCCTCCCCCCCCTCCCCCGCTGATCCCTAACCACTTCACCTGGACCCCCCTGCAGAGTCCCATTACTGTTGCACCCAGAACCCCCCAATAAGCCCCTGTGCATCCAGAGCCACACCTGCATCACCACTGAGTCACCTGCACCCAGATTGCCCCATACAGAACCCTCTTAACCCACACCTGGATCCTCCCACACTAAGCCCCTCCACTCTTGGATCCTGCCTTGCTGAGCCTACCAGCCCACAGAGAGGGGCAGGGCCCTGGGGTGTTTCTGGGGCAGGCTGGGTCCTTGCACTGTGTCAGGGTTGGGTGCAGTCTCACCACTGAGTCCGTGTCCTGGGGGGAGCTGCACAATGATCTCCCACCTCTGTGCAGCCAGTGGCCTGTGCTCCCCAGTGCCATGCTGGAGTCTCTACATTTATTTGACAAATAAAATTTGCAAAATTTTGTAGAATTTTAAAATATTGTGTGCAGAATTTTTTAATTTTTTGGCACAAAATGCCCTCAGGAGTAAACTACTAGTGTGGTGGTGAATAAATGTAAGGTGTCCAGACTTTCAATGGCAAAACTGACATCTTGCCAGTTGGGGAAAATGTGCCTGAGAGGACTTTTGATGACTCTTTGGGGAAGGTTGATTACTTCTTCAGCCCACCATTTAGATGAGAAAAGGACACTTAACAGTAAAAGGTGTAGTGCAGAGGAAAATGGTGTTTGCTCACTACCATTCCCTCTTCTTTTTCTCATCCTTCTCTATCTTCCCTGTTCACTCCTCTGTTCATTCTTTTTTTTTTCTAATCTCTCTATTCTGTTACCCTTCTGAATCATCAGTGATGCTTTTAAAAAGCACTTCCTCACTCTGTTGTCTTTCCCCACTCTGCCCCATGTCTCTTTGGGAATAGGAAGGGCCTGAAATTGTGCCTGGAATCAAAAGCACCTTATTTCTGCCTCTCATCTGTTCTGATTCTTAGCAGTAGAGGACATCTGTTCTGTTGGTGAACAGCTGAGAAGTGGTTGCTCAGATACCCCTGTGTCATCAACATTAACTTTAGCAGTTTGTCTCAAGCGTCTATGTTCTGGCTAATTTTTAAAGCATTCCCTTTAGTGTATCTTTTCTTACAGCACTTGGTAATGATTCTGAATACTTTAACAATTGCTGAGGCTGGGATAGATTCAAGAGCTAAAGATGGTGCAGATGGTAGCTTAAAGTCTTAGTCTTCCATTTTGTGTTTGGATTTCTAGGGCACGGTTTCCCCCCAGCTGACAACTCCTCTCTCAGCTACTGTTGAACGTTAAAGTCCTGCCACATTTCACCTAACACTAGCTATCAGTTTAATTCTTTACAAATTATATATAATATACACATACACACACTGGAGCTAGAACTGCTTCAAAATGGATCATCCACATTGTGTAATTAACTTCCCCCTCATCAAACAGACTTATCTCAACATTCTTCAGGTTGGGCCCGGGGGAGGTGTGGGTTTGGGTTTTTTTTTCACGTTTTTTTTTTTTTAACTAAGTGCCTTTCATCACTTTTACCATCTGGAGATTAGATCATCTATTGAATTCAGTATTTAACTCTGTATTGTTATCCTGTTGTATTCTTTGTGAAATCTTGGTTTTAGATGAAAAGGAAAATTTCAGATTTCCATTGTATCTGATATTGTGAAATTTCAAAAGATTTAGTAACTGTAGTTTTCCATTTTCTTAGTATCAGAGATGAAAGAGAGTGATTTTAATGTGTCTTTCATTCTGCTGTCGAAGTGTTTCCATCACTTTGATTCGGATCTCTTCCTACAAGAAAGGCATCTGTGCTCTGGCAGACCTAGTTCTTATACTTGAGAATCAAAATGGATAGTAAATTGTTTAGTTTACAACCTTTCTTTCTCTTTCTCAATTTGGAGTACTAGAAATCTACATGGAATTTCACAATTTATGTAAAAGACAAGGGGTAGTCTCCAGGAAGGAGACTTGCAGCAGCAACCTCATAAACCTCAGTATGTGGACTAGCTACAAGAGGGGACAAAGAGCTACACTGTTAGCATGAGTTACATTAACATTTATATTCTCTATAGGTTTCAGGGTTAACACCCAATTGGTTAACACCCAAGAGTCAGTTCACGCTTCTGAGTTTGTCTGCAGAGGAAGACATAACTGCATTGGTTTAAACTTTATTTGCATTTTTTAAGTTAACTTTGTAACCGTGAGGGCTAAAATTGTAAGTGAAAACTTAAATTCTTGAGCACAATTGTGTGGCCAGAGGTGAATTCTGTAAGTTATGTTGCCCCAACGGAGTACATGGGACCCTGGTTATAACTTCACTTTCCAGTGAGACCATCATATTTTGTAAGAATTCTGTTTTGGACAATAATTCAGAAAACTCAGAGTGGTGTCTGCCTCACTCAAAGAGACTTTGCTTGAGCCTTCACATCTTGCCTCTGAAAACTAAGTCTCTTCATTTGGGTTGGTGGGTTGTTTTAGCATTTTGTCACTTATTGCGTATATTCTTCTAACTTCAGATTTTCTGCAAAATTCTCAGTCTTTAAACAAGCTCTTCCCTTCGGCATGTCTGGGACCCAGGATCTTATGCTTGCCAAAAGATGCATATGGTTCCATCCTATTCTTGTGCTGCCTCTCTTTAGGACTACTGAGCATTAAGCTGCCACTACCTTTCTCTCTCTTCTTGAAACAACTACTTTACTTTATAATGAAAATGTAAATTCTGGAGAAAAGTCACATTTACATGGAGACTGTTAAGTCCTCAGGTATATGGCTCTTGCCCTTGACTTGCATTTCTGTTTAGCGGTCTCAGCTATATATAATGGGCACGAAACTTCATCAGTCATCTTAAGTATTATGATACACATGATGTCTAGTTCCATGAGTGACTTCATAACAGCAATTGGAATGAGGCCAAAGTCTTACGAAAAGACTCTTTTCCAGCTAAAATTGAAATTGCAACGGCACTTCAGTTTGGACAGAGATTATCCAATGTACATACTGAAATACACAGCAGAAATTAGTAAGGTTCTCACACTTTCATAGTGTGGACCACTTTTGTCCTAGTCATAATGGTGTCAACTACCTCCCCTGTTAAAGTTGAGCAAACAACATTCCTTTGGCTACTAGAGCTTCATTTCATGGAAAAGTAGCATTAGGAAAGTATTAAATGTATTTTAGACTTTTATTGAAGCTTACCAGCTGAAAACAAGGGGAGTCATAACCATGTGATTAGCCATTTCTCCACAGACCATTGAGTGCAGGGGTTCTCAAACTGGGGGTCATGATCCCTCGGAGTCATGAGGCTATTACATGGGGGGTCGCGAGCTGTCAGCCTTCCCCCCCCAGCCCCTCTTCACCGCCAGCATTTATAATAGTGTTAAATATAAAAAAAAGTGTTTTTAATTTATATGGGGGGGTCACACGTGGAGGCTTGCAGTGTGAAAGGGGTCGTCACCAATACAAAAGTTTGAGAACCACTGAGCAAGTGGTTCAAGAGCCACTGTTTGGGAACTACTGATTTGGAAGTTGGAGAGGGTGAAGGAGTGGAGGAGATTCAGTCCCCAGCCCTGCTACTTAACCTTGCCCAAAGTAACTCTAACTCTGCTTCAATTTACCAATCAGTAAAATGGAATAATATTTACCTTTCAGAGGAATTGAAACCTGTATTTGTGAAGGGCTTTGAGATTTCCTAGAAATGTCAAGTATTATAATAGGTACCATTAGGTTTTTCTTTTTCTTTTTTTTTATGTCCAGTTAAAAGGTCCTTACATTTAAAGTATAGCTCTACTATGATAAATTGAGTATGTAAAAATGACATCCATTTAGACACGCTCCCTGTTTGTATGTCTGGTCTCTTCTGACAATTTTAGCAAAAATTAAGCTTTACTATATTTTATTCCTGGCAATTCATAGCTAACACAGTTAAGAGAGTGAGCTGTATTCTATACCTGCCTGTGCATTAGCAAAATTGTTAACCAACTTCCAGTTGGTTAAGCTTGTGCCAAGCCACTGAAGATGAGGTAATACAGATGTCATACAGCATAATGTGACCTGCAGAATCTTTATTACTGTTGGTAATGTGTGCAAAAGAAAGAACACAGTCTGGTGCACAAATCTCAGGTTGAGTTTGTAGGGCTGACCGGAAGAAAAATATGTATTTTATGTATAACGGCACACTTGTTCTGCACATTATTTGAAACTGAGACCCTCAATTTAAGTGTATAAAGTGGTGTTTCTATTAATTAAACTTCCTAAACATATGGCCTTTTTGACTGATATGACTGTTTAAATACTTTTACCGTGTTACTATAGAACACATTTTTACTAGTAGGACAAAAAAGAGAAAAATGTCTTTTTAAAACACTTGTTCATTTCAAAGCCTTTTTGAAAGGCACAGACCTTTATTTAACTGCCAGCTGGTGACCCTTCGTTAAGCATGGCTCAGATAAGGATGCTGGCTTAAAATCTTGTGGGTGGTAAATTTTTTTTCTTCTGGATTTCTTTCATACTTTTAGGAACTGCAGAGGTGGAGGCAAGATTCTTGAGCCTCTGGTTCCTTTGATGGAAACATTTAACTGAATAATGAAGATGTTTCCAATCCATGAGATGGGGATTTTTCATCACTTCAGTAAGGGCAATTAGAATATGAAGTGGAATAAAGCTTTAATACAAAGCAAGTTTTAATTAATTTGGTATTGACCTTTTGATGTACAAGTTGAGTTTTCTAAATATATTAGATGTGAGCTAATGAACTGAGCTCCAGTCACTTATATTGCTGTTTTGGGAAAAGGCAGGAGAATTCTCCTGTCCCAATGACTAGTCTAAATGTAGCTTTTAATCGTTACATGGACCCCAGGTTCCTCACCACTTCCCACTTTATTTCCATTCATATGTTTGGGTATTATAGTACATGATCTCTATATTTGAGACATAGGAGCATTCAGTGCTGCTTCTATAAACAAGACAGTGGGGTGCAAGAAAGCATCAGTGAGGCAGGCAGTGGGCCCTATGTTGGTCCCCCCACACTATTTGCTTGGTTCAGAACACATGCTTTTTTTCTGATCAATTTTACTTAACTTACCAATGGACTTATTTTCTCTCTTACTTTTTTAACCATTAGACTAACTAAAGGAT
Source organism: Terrapene triunguis (assembly GCF_002925995.2). Taxonomy (NCBI): domain Eukaryota; kingdom Metazoa; phylum Chordata; order Testudines; family Emydidae; genus Terrapene; species Terrapene triunguis. The sequence continues at coordinate 39,898,972 of NW_020664447.1, forward strand.
TGGTCAAGCACTGTATGGTAGGCTTTTTAATAAACATTAAATATTGATTTGATTGTTTTTAATAGCAGTTTTACTGCAGTATTCACTGACACTTTAGTAAAACCATTTGTCTGACACAGCTGTCAACTTCCTGCAACTGAAATAATTTCTTATTTTTTAAGATAAGCCTTCTAAAGTAGAAAGCAGACCTCATGCATCATTTGAACCAAATAAAGTACAGTGAACTGAAGACCCCTCCCATCACTTGCTGTGCTATGGAGTCTTTGAATTCCAAGCAGAGGTCTCAGCTGTCCCAGTTTAGGTTACACTGTATTAGGATTGGCTGTAGCAGTATACCCCCTCCTCCCTCTTCTAGCTTTCACTGGGGGAAAGCATGAGGCAGAGATTAAATGTAGAAGCTGTCACCAGGCTTCTCCAGTGCAGCTGGCACCATGGATGTGCTTCAGAGCAGCTCCTGCTAGCTCTGTAAGCCCTCCACTCTACCTCCTCTCACTATGTTTCCTCTGATAAGATTTTGAGTACAGCAATCCAAGAAGAATTCCCTGCCCCCCACACATTTATTCTGCTCTATTCCCAAGTTTTTTACCTCTTGATTGTTGGAAAAAAATCTCTAAAAATTGATCACAAAAAGCCCCAAAAGTTGGGGGAAATTGCAATAGGAAAAAAGAAAAGCCAGAAAATTCAAACAGTTTTAGTGTATTGCGCAAAATTATAGTGCCTACTGCACAAGCAATTGATTAAGAAAACTGGCATATTCAGAGGAAACAGAGTAAGATCTGAGTTGTCTACCATGCCCGTGGGAAGGATTGAATGTCCATCCTCTCCCTCTTTCCCCAGGGACAGCAACCACAAGTGCCAGGTGTGCAGGGTGACAGTGGTGGGCTTGTCGGCATATGCCAAGCACATCTCCAGCCAGCTGCACAAAGACAATATCGATGCCCACGACAGAGAGGAAGATGAAGGGAAAGAAGAGGCTGATGAAGAGTACTTTGACAAGGAACTAATTCAACTAATCAAACAAAGGAAGGAACAGAACCGGTGAGCATTCTTCTTCTTCTTCTCTTAAGAATTCCTTTAAAGCTGTTTTGGATATGGAGAAATGCTGCCAAGATAGAATTATGTTTGAAGTGCAGTCTGCATGCAACCAGTATACTGATCATAAGACCAGTTTACGGTAACTACCTGTAGGATGCAGCTTGTGTGTCTAAACACAAACATTTCATTTATCATTTTCAGTTCTGATAGTTGTGAGGTTTACTGCAGTGCTTGGAAAATGAAGCTCAGCCTAGTCCACAGCAGAGGTGAAACAGTTTCACTTGTAGCATCACAAGGCCTTGAACTGGAATTCCTTGTGTGCTTCTTAAGGATTCAAGAGCATTCAACATCTCTACGCAAATATTTTATATTCTCATAAGCATACAGTTGAATAAAATGTTCCAATAATTCTAGCAGCAGTATATCACTTCCTTGCCCTACAAAATTAGCCTCTCACAAACTGTTGTTGGGTATAACTTGATGCTTTTATTTTACAGTTCTTATTTATGAGCTCTAAAATGAATTAGAATCTCATATTTTGGGTAACAATCTAAATGTCATCCTGAAATGCACTGAAGTCTTAAATGAAATGCTTTTTTTTTGTTTGTTCGTTTGTTTTGTTTAGCATTAGCTAAACATTACTGTTCGGTGTGAATGGGTAAAGTTAGGCTACATAGTGTATATAAGATTTCTGTTTCAGCATTTAGCCTGCATCTGACACTTTTGTGAGTGTGCATTGCTAGCGCCATGTTAATTTTATAATATACAGTTTACAGAGTAAGAACATGTTACTGTAACACTATAAGGGTGGGCATAGGTTATTCCTTTTTTAATTTTATTTTATGGCTGGGGACCCCAACCATAGCATGCAATAAGTTTGAGCTCTCCTTTGACCTGACCAAGAACACATAAAAACGAGGTCATTGCCTGCCCAGTCTAGACTCTTTGGATACCAGCCAGGACTAGGAAGGTTTTTAGACTTTCCACCGGTCCCTTCATTCTAGCCAATAACTGTGCTGCATGGTACCCACTTTTGTGCTATGATGCTCAACATTGTTTTAGAGTTATTACATTCCTTGGCTACACTGGCCGCAGAAATGGGGTCTTCTGCATTTAGTGTTCTTAGCCCACTTAAAATCTTTTAAAATTTCCCTGTTGGAAGTAACTCGGGGGTGAGGGGAGCATTGGGTAGGTGGGAGTGTTAAGTTAATGATGTCCACAACAAAATTATTTCCCTCCAAACAGAATGTAGTTGTCAGCTATTTGACTCAAAGATGCTATTATTTAGACACCATTCCTGTCTCTGGCTTCATATATTAGAGCTCACTTTTCCTTATGCAGTAATCCATATGACAACTTCACATCCATTTCACAGGAGGCAGAAGTCACTTTAATGCGTGCTGAAAGCTTAAAAAAGGGAGATGGAATGTAAAGTTCTCAATTTATCCACAACCAGGTGTTGCGGAGGCAAATGTTGTGATATTAAACTTCCCCGTCCTGCCCTTCCTGTGACCTACAAGGATCCATTCTCTCTTAGGCCAGTTAACAAGGATCTTTCACTTAAATTCCATTTTTGCAGGATAAATAGTCCGAGTGTTCAGATTGCTGACCTTGAGAACTGCACCACTAGCATTAAGGCAGCATTTATCTTTGAATGCATGTGTTATAGATCCACTTTGTTCTTGATATCCTGCCAAGCCCAAATATAATCTTCGTATATATATGCCTGCTAGCAGACTACCAAAGGGCAATAGCTATGTGCTCAAGGGAAAGTCTTTCTAGGCCTCTTATTGCACATTTCAAGGACAGGCTGAGGCCTCGTTTCAAAACTAGACAAAATGTTTTTGTCTCATGTCTGAAACCAAGCTTGCTTAGGTCTTTAATACCTAACTGTCCTACAGGAACTCTAAAAATCAAGAAAGAGTCTCATTGTTGTTTTCTCCAGCAATTTGAGTAACTTCTTTCCTCAGCCTAACTTTCCTTCTAATCTTTACCAGTTCATCCTAACAGTAATACCTTGCACTTACAGGATATATAATCTTCATTAAAAAGATCTTGATTGCCAGGTAGGGAGAGAATGAATTTACCAATATTCTGCTCAAATAAATTGCTCAGTCACACTTTGAGACACATGGGTTGGGGAAAGAGCTTGTACAATAGGGAATATCTTGTCTTATGGTCTTAACTTTTTTTACAGTCCAAATCACTAGCAAATTGAAAGAAATATTGTCTCATTTTCACTTTGTAGACTTCCCTTAATTAAAGTGAAAGTCATTGCTTAGTCATTCTTCTGGAATGGAGTAAAAACATCCCATGGGTGGTGAAATGAGTTATTGGAAGTGCAAGGAAAAAGCTTAATTACAATACATTGGTTAAAAATTTAAAGCAGCTTTGTAAAATTCTGCTTGCCAGGGGCAAGTCTCTCTCTCTCTCTCTCTCACACACACAGCCACAGCCACACAGCAATTTTGGGATGTAATGGTAAGCGTGGGGAGAGGATCTTGCACTTAACCTGACAAATGTTCATGACAGTTTTACAAAGCTACATTAAAAATATCAGCTTTCCTTTCATGGGAGTGGAAAAACAAATATGTATTTTACCAACCTGGAAGCTGAGTTTTGAATAAGAGAACATTATGCAGCCTTCCACAGTATGTTTGCTCTCCAAGCTTGGGGAGAGCCAGTAGAGAGAGAAATGGAACCTAGCAACTAAATTAATCATTTCCATTTGATGTATTTAGAGTAGCTTTTTCATTGCAAATAAAATAATATGCTAGGGTGCTATTTGATGCCAGTTTAAGAGAATTAGGAATCAGATTGGTGCAGATCATGGATGTTTAATCTAGTACTTTAAGCTTTAAATAGAAAATTAACTCTGTAGCTCTTCAGGTTACAAAGAAACACTGTTCATGTTTTGAAAGCGAAGTGATGAAAACATCATGAAACAATAATCCTGACACATATCAGTTGGCCCCATTTATTTCAGAGGTGTTTTGACCATGAAGCCTGATGATGATTTAAATGGCCACATTATAAAATATGTCACTGCTGATCAGAGTACATAAGAGAGAGGTATAATCGTGTTTATGATCTGGGCCAGGGGTCAGCAACCTACGGCACGCGTGCCAAACATGGCACGTGAGCCGATTTTGAGTGGCACGCAGCTCCCTGCCGCGGTCCTGGCCCTCAGCCCCACCGCTCTCCCCTGCGGGGGCAGGAGGAAGAAGCTTGGTTCTGCAGCAGCCAAGCTACTCCCCTCCCCCGCTTCTTCCCCCAGCGTAGTGCTTTCCTGCCCCTCCTCCTCTCAGTCCCTGCGCCAATCAGCTGATGGCCCTAGCGAGGGGGAGGGGGAAGAGCGGCAGCATGCACACAGCTCCGTAGAGGACGCAGAGAGAGGTAGGGACGGAGCCTGGGGGAAGGGGGTGGAACAGGGCATATCCCTTCCAGCCCCCTGCCATGAGCTGCTCAGGGCAGGGGGCTGGGAGCACCCTCACGAGCCGAGCACCCCCCACACACCCGGCCTTCTGCCCTGCACCCCCCAGCCTTCTGCCCTGCACCCCTCCCACACCCCAGCCTTCTGCCCTGAACCCCCTCCCCCAGCCCTCTGCCCTGACCCCTGAAACACCCCCCCCCCCCCCCCCCCC
>NW_020664447.1:39903750-39952961 GCF_002925995.2 Terrapene triunguis
CCCCCCCCCCAGGTCAGGGGTCCCGGCCATAGGCCCTGCTCAGCCCGCTGCTGGCCTAGGTGAACAGAACCCCAGGCTGGCAGCGAGCTTAGCAGGCTGGTGGTGTAAGATCAGCATTTTAATTTAATTTTAAATGACGCTTCTTAAACATTTTGAAAACCTTGTTTACTTTACATACAATAGTTTAGTTATATAATATAGACTTATAGAAAGAGACCTTCTAAAAATGTTAAAATGTATTACCGGCATGCGAAACCTTAAATTAGAGTGAATAAATGAAGACTCGGCACACCACTTCTGAAAGGTTGCCTACCCCTGATCTGGGCAATCTGAGTGCTGTCTCATTTTTGGTTCCACCAAAGGGTGAAGATTTGGAGAGTGCCACCTCATTTTCCCCAGTCCGACCCCAAAAGATAACAAATCAAATTAATTACAGATTAAATAGTACAGTATAGGTTGAGACTGCCATGTGATGGGACTTGAAAGGAAGAAGTTGTCTATCTTAGGTCATCTTTTCTGCAAGCAACTTTGCTAAGTATTGGTTAGCTATTTTTGTAACCTACCAAATTCTTATTACAATGTTTTCTGCCTATTAATAAATTGTGACTCTTGAAATGCCAGAGAAAGCGTCGCATTTGACCTCCCCTCAGTGCATTTGCACCTTCCTTTCTTCCTGTTAACTCATCACTTCCTGCATTTCCTTCTCAACCCATATCTACACCACAATACATCAAATTTGTGTATATTTACATATGGGAAAAATACACCCCACAGTCCCCCCAAAAATGAAACTAACCTGACACTTGCTAACCATTGCATGCCTTGTATTTTGTATTTGTATTAAAGAAGCCCCTAGAGGTCCAAACCAAAATCGGAGGCCATGCTGCATCTTTTCCGCCCCCCCCTTCCTTTGTTCCTTCCTTGAAGTGCTTAAAATCTCTTACATGTTTATACTGTGCCTAGCACAATGTGACCCCAATCTTGGTTGGAGCATGTAGGTGATGTTGTAATACAAATAAGTAAATGATCCAAATGACGGCATGATAACTGACTGTTTGGAGAGGCCTTATGTGAATGAAACTTTTTTTTGGTCATGGTATAACTTGATGACACTTAAAATACTGATTTATTTTGCCACTCTTCACATCTGGTCTTAACTTAAATTTTTTTTTTTTTAAGGATTTTTTTTTTTTTTTTTGCTTGTTTGCTTTGTTTTTTAACTGTACCCAATAGAGGTGCAAGGGCTTTTTGAAGAGGTATTGTCAGTGTTTTCACTCGATGCAGGCTTTGTGGAAAAAACAAGAAAAGTTGGCTGTCTTAAGCAGACATCATTGCTAGAATGGATTAGGAAAGCAGTAAGAACTATGTTTTCTGCGCCAGAGGCAAAGTGCATAGCCATTTCCAGATGTTAGTAGTTTGGGAAACCAGTGTCCTGCCAAACAACCTGAACTTGCTATCCTATGCGGTGGTATCGTTACCTACCAGCCTGCTTTACGTCTAAGGCTTAATGTGTATATATTTATTCTGGCAGATTTTTAGATCATTTTGAATAGTTTGAGGCTTGTTACCTCTTTTACAAAACTGGGATAGATTGGGATATACTTTTCAGTCACTGAACAGACATATTTCCTTATGTCTTCTAGGCAAGTTGAAGCTTGCTGTAGAAACCAAGAAATAGAACCCGATGATAGGAGACCACAGAGAAGGCGAGAAGAAAGAGCTGTTTATAAAGACAGAGAAACTTATGATCCATCCTTGTGGCACCATCATGGCCCATCTCAGAGGGACTGGAAATGGGAAAATGATGGCTTTATGAATCCTAGACAAGGCAAATTCCCACATTCTATAAAGAACCCTAATGCAGACCGGCACTTCAGTGGTCCCAGGGGATGCTCGGGATGGCATCAAAATGGTTCTGCAGGCCTTTCAGGTCAACATGATAACCATGGGAATTCTGGAGGTGTTTGGCATCCAAATACAGGAGGAGAAATGTCAAAATGGTATCAAGATGTCAAAGGAAGAAATTCCAACTGGCATTCTGAAGGAACAGGTGACTTTTCTATTTGGCATTCTAAAAACTCAGCAAGAAACTGGAAATCCAATCCTCAGGGTGCCGATGGCTGGAATTTTGGTGGCACAGGGGACACACATCCACTGGAAAGAAATAGGACTGCAAATTCTAGTTCCCACACAGAAGATGGGAGTGTTGCATGGAAAAAAAACCCCATTAAATATAACCAGGAAAGGTATACACGGCAGTGGCAGGCGAATGACCAATTGGATTTTACTAGTGATAAACTCCCTCCAGTGGGGGCACTGGATTTCAGTATTTCTGAACAACCAGAGAGTAAAATGTCCAAGATGAATGGAAAGAGTGGCAGCACTTCCAAAGATAAAATTCATCGCTGGACTCCTTACCCCTCCCAGAAAGCTACAGACCAGCAGCCATGGTCTGAAGAGAATGTTCCTAAAACTTCAGAGAAAAAAGATTCTGTATCTCTACCTTTTCTCGAGACACCCATGAAAGGGATGGATCTTGAAATAGATACAACAAGCCTCCCAAAACTGATAACGTGGGAAGAGACCCTTTTAAACCACACCTGTTACAAGGCCACTGCTGACCAACTTGAATCTTGCAAGGTGAATGCAGACTGCCCCAGTGGAGGAAGACCTGACCAAGAGGAGGGCAGAAGTAACAGGATGCCATCACTGAAATCCCCTCTCCTGGTTATTCCAGACATGAAGTTATCTTCCCAAAAGCAAGATCCAAAGAATCTCTTGAAAAATGTCAAGCTTCTATTATCCTCATCCCCTGGAGAACTCCAGAACCATTCGAATGCACTAAACTTAGAAACTAACCATTCCTCTTCTTATGTATCCAAGTTGCGCAGTGCTTGTAGCTTAAGAGGTAGCAGAGATGTGCTTGACAGAAATCAGAGACAGCCTATTGATAGCCTAAGTGAAGAACTACGAAAAGCCAAAGAAGAGTTGCAATCCAATCTTTCTCTGCAAAATCCTTACTTAAGTTCATACAGAGATACAGAGAGTGATCTAAATGGTGGTCGGAATATAGAGGAACCCAGGAAAGGTTCTTCAAAGACTAATGAGCTTAGAGTTGATACATTAGAGGATGTAAGTGAAGAGTGTGAAAAGGCTGAAGCAAGGGTTGAAAAGCTACGTCCTTTTATTAATACTTGTTCACCGTGTGACCCTCAGGAGTGTGAACATGCTACCACCAGAAAGGAAGGTGACATAGAAGCCTCAGGCAAACCTCCCGATTCAAGTATTATAACTGAGAAGCAAAAAGATTTTGAATTTCAAATGGAGTCAGTGAACCCATCAAGCCTTCAAAACAATTTAAGTGATGAGTTGAAAACCTCTCAGGAAGGGAAAGGTGAAGATCCTATCAAATCAAATCATCATTTTGATATGGAAGTCTTTGAAAATAGTTTAGATCATGAACTGCAAAAAGGAGGTGGTGGCCAACCTTCAGGCCCTCTTCTTCCTGAATTAAGTAAACTTGGCCTCCCTGCTTCCCTCCAAAGAGATCTGACACGACATATCAGTTTGAAGAGTAAAGTTGGGGCACATCTTCCTGAGCCCAACCTCAACAATGCACGACGTATTCGAAATGTTAGTGGTCATCGAAAGAATGAGACTGAGAAGGAGTCTGGACTTAAACCAACCCTGAGGCAGATTCTTAGTGCATCCCGAAGAAACATAAACTGGGAACAGGTCATCCAGCAAGTAACAAAGAAGAAACAGGAGCTTGGCAAGGGTTTACCAAGGTTTGTAACCTTTTAACTTTCAAACATGGATCTTGTTATATCTGAGTCACTAGACTCTAAAGACTAGCATTTGAAGAACTGCAGAGATGAATTCTACCATACCATATTTGTGTCTGTCTGTCTATACAGACACACGTGCACACACTTCCCTGCTACTTCAAGCAAGAAGTTGATTCTGATCATCGTTTGACTAACAATTCAATACATATGACACTGGTAACATTAGGTTGTATTTTAAAGTTCTGTTAACTACAAACATGTATAGGTATAATATGAACAATACTTTAAATATATTGCCAGACCATTACTTGATTTTTTTTGCATGAGATCAAATACTGAGAAGTACTTGCATCATCACTGGCAAGTTGAATGCATCCCTTGCTGTAGTAATTCTATTTTTTTAAATTATTAGCAATTTGTACATTTAAAAAAAAATATAGTGATTCTCAATATCGTATACATTGAAACTGCCTTTAAACTTAATGTGAAGACAAGTATTTTCAGTCTATCTTGTAAATGCAACATCTTATTGTCTCATCAGTCTTAGAAGCAGGTAATTCTGTAATGAGTGTCTGAAAACTATAGTAGGTTTACTTATCTGTTTTAAAATTCTGTTTCAGATCTACCCTGTGTAAGAGGGTAGCGTGCTGCATTACAACTCCGACAAGAACTTCTGTACAGGTTTCTGACATCAAACTAAGAGGGCCAAATTGATCTTCACTTCACCCTAGAGCTAATGAAAATCCTGCTTTTGTGTTTGAAAATAATGTCATGGCTAAGCACTAGCTCAATAATGAAGTTATGCAGCTAGGGTCCTTCCTTTTTAGATTACACAAAAGGCAGCACAACACTGGTGTTGTCATCTTTTAGTCCATCAGTGTATACCTGGCTATATATTTAAAACAGATTTTTTTTTCCCCTAGATTTCTTTCAGTGCCTGTCTTCTGCTCTTATACATTTACAATGTTTTTTGTTTGTTTTTAGGTTTGGCATAGAGATGGTACCCCTTGTTCAGAACGAACAGGAAGGTCTTGATTTGGGTGAAGAACCTGAGCTGTCCAGCCTAGAAGGATTCCAATGGGAAGGGATTTCCATTGCAGTATCTGGATCAGCTAGGAAACGCAGCCTCTCCGAAAGCAGTGTTGTTGTGGACAGGACTGCTTCTGTTTATGGCTTCTTCAGTGACCAAGCCACAACAAAGGAAAGTGAGCAAAAGCAAATCATTCCAGCCTGCCATTCACATTTTATAGCACCTATATATAAAACAAGTGCTGCTAATGTGGCTGACTTCAAACAAGAGACATCTTCTCTCCCCTCATCACCATTCATGTCTGAAAGAACTGAAACTCTTATCAACGGAAGGAGACACAGCCTACATACGCCCTCTGATGTTACAAGCCTCACAGTATTTACCACTAAACAAGATCAGGAGAGCCCAGAATGTAGAATACCACTTCTTGAAAACAAAAATGCATTAGAGCTCACAGGAGAAGGAAACATTTTGGCTTCAAATGGAGCTTCAGTGCATGCAGGATCAAACTCTGTAGATGCAGCTACAGACAGCAGCTGTACATCTGGTACTGAGCAGAATGACAGCCAGGGAATTGGAAAGAAAAGAAGAGCAACTGGAGTAAGTGTAGTTCTGCATATCTTCAGGATATTAGCAATAGAAATGTTTCTCTTGTTGGTTGTCATTAAGATTAGGATTTAATCACTGGTATTTTTAATAAAAGTCATGGACAGGTCACAGGCAAGAAACAAAAAATCATGGCTCATGACCTGTCGATGACTTGTACCATAAATACCCCTGATTGAATCTTAAGAGGGGGTGCTTCCGGGCGGGTGTGTGGGGGAGCCCACTGCCGCTCCGGCCGCTGCTGGTTTTGGGAGGGAGCCCTGGGGGGCCCGCGGTTGCTCCAGTCGCCCTGGGATTGCTGCCAAGAGTGGGGTCGGGGCTTGTGGGCTTACCCCATTCCGCCCACCCGGCATTCCAGCCGACAGGAGCGCCGGGAGGGTGGAACGGGATAAGTCCCCATGCCCCGACCCCGCTCCCCAGCTGAAACGCCGGCGGACGGAGCGGGACAAGCCCCCATGCCCCGACCCCACTCTCCGGCAGGAGCGCTGGTCAGGCGGAGCGGGGCAAGCCCTCGCGCCCCGATCCCACTACGCCCCTCCCTCAACCAAGCTTCACAATCATCATTGGTGAGTACAGTATTAAATTGTTTTAAAATTATTTAAAACTTATGCTGTATATGTGTCTTTTGTCTGGCGAAAAAAATTTCCCTGGAAATGAACACCCCCCCCCCCCCCCCCCCTCCAATTTACATTAATTCTTATGGGGAAATTGGATTTGCTTAACATCATTTCACTTAAAGTAGCATTTTTCAGGAACATAACTATAACTTTAAGCAAGGAGTTACTGTATATTTATAGGCAAACTCTAATATTGGCCAGGACAAACACACTGATTCTTGGCAGGATAGATATCCAGTACTATATAATTGCAAATATTTTTTGTCCTCTTAGATTCAGAGTGTGTTTTAACTGACTTAAAAAAAAAATTAGACAAGGTGGATGAAAGATGCCTTTTATGATACTTCTAGCTCTTTTTAAGATTTACTGTGGTTTAAAGAATAGAAAACTGCCACTGCCCAGAACTTCTAGACTTGGCCTCCTGCCTCTGGAAATGAGTGTCTTCAATAGAATGCTGATCATGTTTCAGGACCTACTAGGAATGTTAAGCAACCATGGAACAATTGGTTTTCTGGTAATGCCTAGTTTTGTGGCTGAACATTAAAAAGAGAAATACACTTTTGTAGTAATGGTTGTCTTTAAAATTATGCCATGGAAGAAAAAATACATGGAATTTTTTTTTTTTTTTTTGTACCGTGTGCTCCAGTAATCTTGTCTGTGTTGGGCCTAATGACTCCTTCTGTGTATGTCCCTTTTTCATTTGAAACTTTATTTAGCATGGTATTTATCCCTTTCTAGATTATAACTGGTCTTATTTCCCCATACATGGTCTTATCACAGTAAACGACTTTAGACAGACATGAAGGAGAACATCTTGGCCAAGTCTACTTGATCGACTTGGCACCTGAGTACCTAGAGTGCTGTCTGCTGTAGTATTTCATTGTCTCCGGTGGAAGCAGGAAATTTATTTTTAGCTCCTTTCTCTTTTGAGAGGAGAGGCAATAAAGTATGAGTGAATGGTGTGTTAACAAAATTCATCTGCATATGTTCTCTCCTCTGGCTATAATCTAGACTTGCCTGGGAAAGACATGGTAGATATTTAAATTCTTATTGTAGCCCTAGACATTTGTAGGATGTAGACGTAAGTTTTTTTTAATTGTATTGTTCTAACTTTAATGAATGAACTTTTCTATTTATAACTTTTAGGAGGTATCATCTCCTGAAATCCCAAGTCTAGAAACAAAGAATAAAAGAAGGAGAATTAAAGGCAAAAAAGGTAAGTGATACCAGGTGTGTGTGGGAGGACACAGCATGAAGAGGTTATGAGTATATGCCAATGCTGCCTTGATAATAATTGGTTGTTAACAAAAGTTGGTTTGAGGCCTCTCTCCCCTTCATTGTGATTTTCGGTTTGCACTTCCCCCTCCTCCTCTCCCCCGGTGTCATGGCTGAACACTGCAAGGCCTGTGATACTCTGCTTATCCTACATGAACACTGCAGTTCTGTGGCTGACTGGGACATTGTGCTCACTAAAGGCATACAAAAGGGTGCCTGTGAAGATGTCAGCCAAGCTGTAACTGGATATTGACAGGTAGGTAATGTTGGGAGCAGAGCAAGAAAGTGAGAGTATTCTTGTTCTACTCCACCTCGTTGTGTAAGATGGCTTCCTTAGTCTGTTCTTGCTCTCACACAATCTTAAAATGTGAGCTATAATCTACTTTTGAAGCTTTTTTGATATTTCCTTTGTCTATAACGTGTAATGAAGTAAGTGTTACTGGGCTGAGTGCTAGCAAATGCAAAATTAAGAAGTATTTTTGTAAAACATTTTGCTGTTCCTTTGGAATCTTGTTCCAACACCTGAATGACATTTTCCATTTCACTGAGAGGACGGATGGCTTTGTTAAGGCATATGACTTGGAGTCAGGATGTCAGAGTTCTATTCCTGGTCCTGCACATTTTCTGTGTGATTTTTGGGGCATATCACTTAATTTTTCTTTGCCACAATTTTCTCAACTGTAAGAAGCAGATGAGACTTTCCTCGCATGAGTGTTGAGACGAAATTGATTGTAAAGAATGTTGATTTCATCAAATGGATAATAATGATCATAGCCTACCAGCAAGAAATTTTGTTCTTCTCACTGTCCTGCATTCCTCAAAAGATAAAGTCAGTTTCCATGATATGGCTGCTGCCCATATGGCTAAATGGGTGCTTTTTTTTTTTTTTTTGTCGTCATGTCAGGGAGATGGTAGCCAATTCTGATTACAGGATTTTTGGATCCAGATCATCATCATCATCCTCATGCTGATATATAGTCAGACTTCCCCACTTCGTCCGTCTTGCTAAGAAGCAGATGCAGCTGATGCCTGTCAAGTGAAGCATCTGCTTTGTTCCCTGTTGCGGAGACCTGGAGGACAAATAAGACTTCCTCCCAGAAAAATTCCAGGGAAATAGGGCCAAAAATGCCCCTTCTGTTGCATTCTCCTGCAGCCTTTTGACGGTCTCTCTGTTCTTCCAATCCTGCTTCCCCTCCTATTGGAGTACTGACTGACACTTCCAACTCATCATATGAGATTTATTGAGTTCATTGCTTAATGCTGTGATACAAAAAAGTCTACGACGATGTCTCCACAAAAGTGACCTGTTAAAATGAATTGTAAAACATGAGCTGCACTCTAAATGGTGCTTATTTCTCTTACAGAGCGTTCTCAGGTAGACCAGTTGTTGTCTATTTCCCTGAGAGAAGAAGAGTTGAACAAGTCACTGCATTGTGTGGATGACCGCCTCTTGCAGGCTCGGGCTGCTCTGCAGGCAGCCTATGTTGAAGTTCAACGATTCCTTGTATTGAAACAGCAGGTAACTGCAGGCTTTTTGTGCTGTCTGAACTAGAAATTAACAGCCTTCAGTTGTGCTTGATAGGGCTGATTGAATCACTTTTCCCACCCCCACAGATAACAATGGAGATGAGCGCATTGAGGAGTCAGAGAATTCAGATCCTGCAGGGGCTACAAGGTACTGAGATTTAACAAAATTGCAGCGCTAGCATTCTGACCTGTATTCTCTAAGCTTAAGCTTGTGTGCTGATCTTGTATTCAGTTTAACTTCGAATTTGCTCATGAAAGTTCAGGATAGGTTGGTACAACTTAGTAAGCTTCCCATAGCCAGTTTTGTTAGGCCATTCCTGTGTTGCACTGTAAAGCTTTCTACTATTCAGATTGGATGGCTTTTCAAGAGTGTCATGTAGTGGGCCCAGTAAACTCTTGATTGAATTTTTTTCCTTCTTGTCTCCATTTATTTCCTCTTGAGCTGTTAAAAACAAACTTCCCCAAACAGTTAATGTATGGGCATTTGCTCCTTCTTTTCTAGAAACCTATGAACCTCCTGAGAGGTCAGAACAGCTCACCTGCAGCATCTCAGATGAAAGAAGAATTAGCAGATCCGTGACAACAGCTGATCTAGCTCTTCCTCCTTCAGGTCACTTCTTCCCCCTTTTGGAGACTTCTTCATGTCTCTCCTCCCATACATCCCCTTCTGGTACTCCCTTGGGAGCCTCTCTCCGAGTGAGCACCCCTCCTGTGTTCCAAACCCTTAGTACTATCACAGCCAGCACTGTTCCTGATTTATCAATGCAAATTAAACAAGAACCTATGTCTCCAGAGCGTGGAGAAGAAAGTGTGAATACCGTCCTCCATGGCTCTGTGTGCACTCCACAAGCAGAATTGCAGCAGAAGGATGGTATGTTGGTTTATCTTCCTTTTAAAGACTAGTTTTGTGAGAATGGGGAAAACCACTTTGTTGAAAGAGTAAAAGTTATTTAGGCTTCAAACCTGTAAGCTACTCTGCATGGGTGAACCCCCATTGACTTCAGCCACGGTAATCATCTTGCAGAATTGGGGCCTTAATTTGTAACAGACTTAAGTTACCCTTTTTTTTTTTAATTTTATTGATTGGTTTAAATGCATATCACAGCTTCTAAAACTAAAGGCTTATACTTTTGTTTCAAAAGAAAAAATATAAAAGGCCAGGACTTGCATGCAACAGTCTCTTAAAAACGGTGTGTGCATATATAATATGGTGGCTAGTGAGATTGTATTTGCTTCTAGTCTGTATTGTAACTGGAAGCAGTACAGCACTGGTAGCCACCTACACAAGGCAAAAAGTGCTTAAGCAAGAGATTTAAACACACTTTTGGCCAAACTAAATTAAGGATCTTCTGGGCTTTCTGGATGAGTTCAAACGGGATTAAAAAACAAAAAATCCTCTATTACTCTTGAGTTGCAAGTGGGATTTAATAACTAGATTCAGAGATCACATAGTTAATACTACCCTCTTTCCATTGCTTGAAATCTGAATTACCGTGAGTGGTATTAAATTATTTTCATTATTCTCTGTATAGCCTTTATCCTGCCAACATATATGCTTAATTTTACTTGTGTGAGTGATCTCATTGAAATGAATGGGACTACTGAATTGAGTAAAGTTAAGCAAGTGTTTAAGTGCTAGCAGGATAAAGGTAATGTTTGTGAAATTGAAATCTGGAGTGTAGCTGGAATTACTGTGATAGATTGTTTTTAAAGTTTTTAAAACAAAATAGATGCATAAAAGCTCCTGAGCTCCAGTTTACTTTTGAAAGGGATTTAAGCCAAAGGAACCTAAATCCCACTCATTTTGTTTTTCCCCAATGAAATGTAGGCACTTTTCTGCAAATCTTAGCCTCAGTATCTACCTGGGCTAGGCTGGGGTGAAACACATACCTAACCAGTGTTTGACCTTTCTTCTCCCAATGAAAATTTCAGTGAAAGAAACATAGAAAAAAAACACAAGTTTTTTTGTTAAATTAAACATACTCTATGTTGTACTTCATAACCATATTTATTTCTCAAACATAAACCATACATTGTCCAAAGTAAAGCTTACAGTTTTGTATATAAAACAGAAGAGTCCATGGTCTAATTTTTTTGCACTTTCAGATTATTTTTTCCTGGTATGGATTCTTGTAGTTATTACATTTCTTATGTTCAACTATGTTGCATTAATGTGGATATATTTAATTCATTATATTTTCCTTTTACTTTTTCAATTCTAGCATCTAGTAGGGGACATGTAGGTCTAAAGATGTATAGAAAAAATATATCTAAGGCAAAGTATTGCAATCGTTAGTTTAAATTGCTTATATTGTTTTAATCTGAATGTGGTGGTCAGCCTAAAACAAGGGTGCCAACTGCCTTATCAAATTAAGTATTTGCCTTTCCATTTTTAATGGCTTAAGCAGTTAGTGATTTTTGTCATTTTGGGGGGCATCAAAGATGAACAGAGGACTGCTCTTGCATGAAGCTAATGTTGAGGAGCTGCTGGAGGGTATGGAACAGAGACTTAAGTGATTGCTGCGGCTGCAATGGCATAATGTGTCTCTTGCAGAATCTTCAAACTCAGTGCTCTTATTATGAGCTTCAATGACTTGTTTAGTGGCACAGTTCAAGTTAAAGAATTGGATTAAACTAATTTTCTACATTTTGAGATGAGCATCAATCTTGCTACTTGACTCGTTGCAATGCTTACATTTAACTTTAGAAGAATTGTTTTCATAACTTCAGTCCATTCAGTTGTATGCTTCCCACTACTTTCTTTTTTGGTACAAGTCTAAACTGTGGGTTGGTATTTGATAGTCCAAATTAATATCTGTTTGCAATATTGATTAGTTTTCACCACACTCACACACACACCCCCACACTCTCTCTCTCTCTTAAAATGAGCAACGGCCACCTCGTGAATTCAACACTGGCAAAAATGCAATGACCTAACTCATTTTACAGAGATTCGCCAGTGGATATCTTGCCCACTTTCCGTAGATTTATATCTAGCATTCCAAATTCCCCCAAAATTCAGCTCCACATCCTTGTCTCTTTAACATGCAGATGAGTTGAGTTGATTCCACTCAGCTATGCGCCTCTCTCCAACCTCCCTTCACCTCCTCTTTAGGAAGTTCTCTAACACCTGTATTTTCCTAATAGGTATAGCAAGCATCTTGATTTCATCAAGCCCCATTTTAAAATAGCTAGTTTTTTATTCACAGTGTAAATTAGAAAACTGTTTGTTTAAAAAAACAAAAAAACCTTTCAATGATAAATATGTAGTGACAAAAGGTTAAAAAAAAATGGCAGGAATCAGAACACTGATAAAACCAGTTGAGGTTTTTTCTCCACTGGGGTGGTTGAATGGGAGTAGGCACCTTAGCTTCTACCAGTTATATCTAGGATGTGAATTTAACCATTTGCATGCATTCCTGCCACCCCAATGTTCTAATTTGATATGGTCACAACTGTTTAAAGCTTGCTTAAATATTTGTTTGTTCTGCCTAGCTGTGGATCTAAGAGCATCCATGTGTATATCGGCAGTGGTCAAAAATAACTTAAATTGCTCAGAAAAATAGCTTTTCATTAATTTGGTAAGTATGCTCTCTTCTCAGCAATTGCCTGAAGGGAAGCCTTAATTATAAAATTAGAAAGCCTGGGATGGCCAATTGGAGCACATTTAAAGTAGAATAATTTAAAGGGTCATCCCAGAGAATCAGATGTGTACCATCTTGTGTCTGACTGAAAACTGTCAACTTTTCAGGAAGGTTGCAGAAGCTTTAACTCACCTTTTTCCAAGAGATTTCTAAAGAGAAATATTTTTGTAATGTTGTTAGCATATCCTTTCTGGCAAGAGCCTGTCCCATGGGGCATGAATAGGGATTGTTGGAATTAATAGTAGTATTTGACATTATTAATATGGGAGACTAGCAGACTCTGATTTAACCATAAATTCCTTTATTAAATCCAAAGGTCAAATGGTATTTTATACAGTTGCTCTAAACATGCCTAACTGTCTAAAAATAAGCAGTCACTGCACACAATACAATAACAAAGTATTCATGAGCATATGATCAGTATTCTTACAGATAGGCCAGACCTGGGGAAAACTGTCTCATCCTGGTGTGCTCCAGCATGATCAAATAGGGTCTGACAAAGAACCATGAATCTGAAGGTTCTCTCTACCGTTCAGCTAACTTGTTAGCTTTAGCAAAAACCCAGTTTGAAGCAGTTTATCCTTGTTATTTTCCTTCCTCATCTCCTCCCCCTCTTTGCTTACCAACAGAACAGTGGGAAGGTTTTTGTTTTTCTTTGAGACAGTTTTTCTTTGTCTTGTTACTGCAGCTTTTCATTTGATGAGTTACTTTTTGAACCATACATTTTCCCAACACTAAGTAATATTACTTATTCTCATAGCCTTCTTTTACTTGCTGATTGTGCCCTTCTCCGTACTAGTCACAAACCAAATATATATTATGCTAAGAAAATAAGTATGGTTAATTAAATTTCATAATTATCCCTACATTCCCCAACTTAAAACCTGCATGCCTATATAGGTTTTACTATATTAAGCATTTAAATTACATTGATAAATGACCAAAATTGGAATGATAGTTGCTACCATGGATATAATCACACATTGAATGCTTGTTCCCCCCAGGAGGGGCTAGCCAATTCCCTGTTACTTTCCTGTTTTGTTGTTGCATTTCAACAAGGTGTTCAGAGGTTCTGGCCACTAAACTTTTAAGATCCAAGCTTAAAGAAGGAATGGAATGTCCAAACTCAGGTACTGTCTTTAAAGCATCCTTCTGCAATTTTAACTTTGCCTATATTTCAGTTATATTATGAAAAAACTGGCAGTGGATATGTTTTTATTTATCATCACATGAAATTCAGGTGTGAAACAGCACATAGGGCAATTAAAATAACATTCCCTGGGTCCATACCGGATGTGGTCCCCTTCACCCATCACACAATACATTCTCAGTATAGGTAGTTTTTACTTTACCAGATTTCCACATCTCAACTGTACTGAGCAATTTATAGACAGTTCCCGCCCATGCCAGCAATTCTGACTGTAAGACATTAAACCTACACATGTAAGTGTATCCCTTAAACAGTAGTACAAGTCTGGGGCTTTTCAGATCTTGTCATTGTCTTGCAACTGTATTTGAGGAGGGAAAACAAACTCCTTTTACACCATACAGCCTGCAGTGGTTTCACATTTAACTTCATGATATTGGACCCTTGTTAACTTTCTTACCGTGCACCAACTGATATCACCTTTCTTGTATGTATCAAATTTAACTTTTTTCTGTGGTGATAAAAGGGCAAGTTTTCATGTTCCATATCATTTAAGGCTGCATTTACTTTATATAGCAGGTATCCCCCACATACTGCACATGTTATCATTAGAACACATTGACAATCCCATACTTCCTTTAAAAGTAATTATGTGTATATTATATACCATGAACAAAGTTTCTCTAACGAGTCCTTGGTATTGTGCATCCACTGAATGAGGTACATTTGCTGCAAGCTTCTTTTTAAATGCTTGGTCATGTTCCCAAAAGGTCTCTCTCAGTTTGGTTTCAGAGTGACATACCAATCCCAGACAGCTCATATCCCAGGCCTTTTCCCTGAAGCTGCTTCGTGTTTCACTGCTGCCCCACCTTGGCAGGCTTATGCATTTTAATACACTTTTAACCAGAAAGTCCTTTCAACAGTTCTTAACCATATGCCATCAAACTCCGGTGGGCACAGTCCATTAGATAACTGCAGTATGTGCAGTATCATTGGCACATAAATAAACTGAACATCATTGTACAACACTTCTTTGAGGGGCCTTAATACTGCTTAATTACTGGAGTCTGCCTCCACCCTGGAGCATTCTGGCGTTTCCTTCTCTATATGTGGTATTTGTGCCACCCTTATTCCTACCCTCCTTGATTTCCAAAAGGGTACATATTGATATGCCCATTTCTTGTAAAATTTAATCAAACACAAAATGTATAATGCCCCTCATGCCTAGCCTATATATATATTCCTTAAATAGGGATTCACAATCACCATGTTTTCACTTGTTGTCAGGCCACTTAAATAAAATATAAATAAAATAAAAATAAACAATTCTGCAATTGTTTATATGTGATATCCAGTGACATTGAAATACATGTCTGCATCTACCTGAAGAAACACTTCAGTGCGCTGGGCATGCACACACCTGAGTCAGATATTTTGCCTAGCAGTACCCATAGAAGGGCAGCACCCATGGCTCTGGCCCCTCCCCTGTTGATATGAGGCAGCACTTCCCCAACCCTCCTCAGTGCCTTCTCACCACCTGTGGGTGGAGTTGGAGCTCTGTGTAGTTCAGTCTTAGCCTGTTTTTTTATTGTATATAGTTTGAATTCATGTTCGTTTTAGTAGCTTTTCCCCTGGTGATGCCCTCACTGGGGTTCAAACACTGTCTTTTGTGTGAGGGAGCGACCCTGAGCAAAGTTTCCACATACGGTGCCTGCTTTGTCTTGGTGAGGCCCACCTCAGAGAGCATAGTTCAATCTGTAGATCATTCAAGAAAAGGACTGAGGTGGCCCAGGACCTTCACCTCAAGAATCACCTGCTCAAACAGGCTATGTGGCCTGAGCTGGTACCAATGTCCTCATCCAGCCAATGATCACCCTCTTGCTCTGAGTGCAGCCACTTCACTTTTGGGAACAGGCACACCTCCAAAGAGGTTGAGGAGCCATTCCTCGTCAACTGCACCAAGGAAAAGGTCACATAAGACCAATTGAGATCACTCCAGGTCTTGGGGTGACTCTTCTGCCACATACTCACCGACAATACCAACACGATGTATTACGTAAACGAGCCGGGGGAGCATGTTTCAGGTTGCTCTGCCTAGAGACGATCAATCTGTGACAATTTTACATCAAGGAGGACATTACTCTGATAGATGTCCACTTCCGTGGAGTGCAGAATCATCTCATGGATCCAGTACTTTTCACTGAGTCATGAGTGGCACCTGAAGATGAGTGTCTTCCAGGTCATCTTCGCCGTGTAGAACATTCCCACAATTGACAAGTTTGCCACAAGCGAAAACAGGAAATGTTGTGTGATCTGCTCGGGGGGGCCCTCAGTCTGGGCTCCCTCTCTGACACCTTATACTGCAGCTGGCAGTCGACTCTTCTGTACATCTTTCCCCCAATCCTAGTCCATTCCCCAGGTCATCCTGAAGCCCAAGGCTGATGAGGCCAAACTTATCCTCCATAGCCCTGGCATGTCTGAGACAATGTTGTTTCTCCCACCTTCTCGTGCTATCGATTCAGCCTCTCATACCACTTCCTCCTCATCGCAACCTGCTCACTCAGAACCACGGCTGCACTTGCCCTCCAATGCTCAACTCCCTGCATCTCGCAGCATGGCTGCTGCATGGTTGAATGAAGAAGAAGAGCGGTGTCCAGCAGCTGACCAAGAAGTCCTATTCATCAGTAGCAAATCCTCTCACAGGATAGCCTACTTAGCGAAGTGAAAGCGGTTTTTGGTGTGGTCCTTACCCTGAGGACTCCAATCGACGTGGACTTCTATTCAGGACATCTTGGAGTACCTGCTACACCTCCAGAAATTTGGTCTTACACTCAGTTGACGGAGTGTATATGGCCACAGTATCAGAGTTTCATTTCCCTATTCAGGGGAAATTGCTCTTTGCCAACGCTATGGGCATGAGATACCTGAAAGGGCTTCTCTGTTTGTTCCTTCCGGTGCAAGAACCGGTCCCTTTGTGGGACTTAAACACTGTTTTGGTGGCTCTAATGGGCCCTCCATTCGGAACCCTAGCATCCTGTCCACTGGGCCTCTTGTTTCAGAAAACTGAGTTCCTGGTTGCCATTATGCCTGCAAGGAGGGTGTGAGAGTTGCAGGCTCTGATGGCAGGGCCACCTTAAACACAGTTCTCCAAAGACAAGGTAACTTTGCAACCACACCCAAAGTTTCTATCCATAGTGGCCTCTGTTTCATCTGAACCAGGCGGTATATTCAGTGTTTTCTGCTTGTGCTCAGGTGGTAATAGCAAGGACTGCATAATCAGGGGACAGGACCCCTACTGGAGCCTCACTAGCAGCAGCTTCATCCACTCTTATTTTTCTTGCTCAATTCCCCATGTCTGGAATGAGCTTTTATCTTAACCACATCTATCACTGAGTTATCCAATTTATCTACTAATTTCCGTATATACATAGGACAAAAGGGCTTGATAGCATACAGGCTTGTGATTTGCGTACTACAAAATTAATTCATATTCCACCAAGGGAGGTATGTTGTCAAGGCATCCGATCCCTTGAGAGTCTGAACATATTACACCAGCCAGTACTTGTCCTTTATTACACAGAGATAATGCCTCTGCCACAGAAGCCAATTCAGCATACCTGGCTGAATGAGTGTGTACTCGATGAGAAGCGCAGTCAGGAAAGTAACAAATACTTTCCTCATGGATTGTATTTTCTAAGTGGACAACCAACCTAATTCTCAGTTACTGAGGGACAGTCTACACTCATTGATATATTTTGCTTTCCACAACCAAATCTCTGTACAACCTTTCTTGAGTGATGTACCCGAGTATTCGGATTCTAATATCTAAACTGTATTGTTAAATCTATTCACCTAAATTTGGGTTGTTGCTGATTATATACTCTATGTATCATATGATTTTTAAAAAACTAACTTTTTATTCGTGGATAATCTAAGCACTATACCCAGATGTACAGGCACTCTTTTCCCAACCTATGGGTTATATATTTTTTTAAACATTTTTACATCTGTACTGCACAGGTTCAGCCTGAATGCGGGGAGCCCAAACAGCAAATCCTGTGACTACAGTCCCTTTTTGGTGATAGGACGATCCCATAACGTATATATTGCCATATCCTCAGTGTACAGCCCTTCAGAATTTAAAGGGTTAGGGCCCCCTTTTTAGAGAAAATTTCTCCAGGACATTGTGTGGAGTACCACAATTAACATTCCTGTTGGTAAGGGTGAGCGATGTTTGAGAGGACAGACTTCAGTTTGGTGGTCTTCCAGCAGCAAGGGCCACTAGCCCTGGTATAGACACTGTACCATTTTTGATTTTACCAGACAAAAGATACTTTAAGGGAGTATGAGTAAGGTACAGTTTTATGCATCCCTACCCCACCAGGTATCTAAAAATATTAGAGCCCACTTGCTGTTGCAAGTGCACTTTGCTTACGGGTAAGTTTGTTCTTAAGGTGAATTCCACTTGACATGCTAATGACACTTTTTAAAAAAGTGTTATTTCAAATTAAGGCCAATCAGCTATTAAGAAACAGACAAGGCTTGCATAACGAACACAAGATGTATGTGCACTTCTTTCGGTATTAAGAAAACATTCTACTTTTAAACATACAGCTATGTTATGGATGTAAATTTTCAAATAGATTGTAATAATTCTTCCAGCTCATTATTAATAAACCAAGGGGTTCTTATGCATAAATATTAATTACTGCAGAGTGAACACATTGTTCATCTCTTTTCTTCAGTAGATATCAGCCAGAAAACTTCTGTGTATCCAGTTATCTCCGCAATCATGTCCTTGTCAGAGCTGACTACTTGTTTCCAACAGACTAATCAAGATGTTCACAAGTCTGCTACAGATAAGGGGCGGACCATACTATCTGGGAACCCTTCCCCTTCACAATCACCATCTACTCTCAACAAACAAAAAGGAGCGATTGAAACCCTGACTGAAATCACTTTACCAGAACAGCGTAGCAGCTCCCTTGCAAATCAGTCTCTCTCTTTAGAAACACCTTTGGACAAAGATCCCAAACTACCAGCAGAACAGCCTGAGCATCCGGCAGAATCCACTCTGGTCTCTGCAGAGAACAAAGGAAAAAAGAGAAGGAAAAAGCTAAGGAAAAAGAAAACATTGCGAGCAGCCCATGTGCCTGAGAACAGTGACACAGAACAGGATGTTATTGACTCTAAACCTATTCGGAAAGTCAAGAGCGGGAAGGTGCCCACTGGGGGAAAGGTTACTACATCCACCCTTCTAAGACAGGAGGATGGGGGCACTCATGAAGTAGACAGGAACAAAGATGATAATGAGAGTGATGCCTCTCTGGAATTAGTAGAAACTGCAAACCCCCAGTTTGAGGTGGTGGCCATCAACTCATCAGAGTCAGGAGATGAGAAACCAGACAGCCCATCTAAGAGGGACACCATGAAATCCTCGGAGCAAACTGTAATGGAGGCATCTCGCTCTGGTTATGATGAAGTGAGCTCCACCAGTGAGATTGGCACAAATTATAGGGATGGCATCAATAGAAGGTAAGGTGGAAAGTGGGATTATAGTAGATCAGGACAGATTTCTCACGTAAAAAAGGTCTTCCAAAATTTTCATTCAATGGCCCTTTTTTCCTTGTGTGAAAAGCTTAAAACATGGGGAAGTGGGAGCAAATCTCATTCCTCAAGGCTTCCAGCACTGAAATGAGAAAAGATGAATATTTATGCCTATACAGGCTGCTAGTTAAACCGTCTGAAACTCTTCTCCATGTGCATACAAAAACAGTACTCATGCACTGTTCCATACTAACTTTTGCAGTAACTAAAGTAAGGCCCCCTTCAGAGAGGAGTGCTTTTTTTTTTTTTTCTTAAGGAAAATTGCATAGGGCTGTTAGCAGTGAGTGCTTTCATAGCCCACAGAGGACTCCTATACTTTCCCTACACTACTTCTGATAAAATATCCTATTCTGGAGTATCACTGAAGTTCTTTACTGAAGTACATTTCACTAGCTTTCCTGAATACCAACAAGCAAAGTCAAATCTCTCTACTCTTTTTATTTTACAGTATGGCTGAGACTCTCCCTTCTGTATCACCAATGAGATGTTCAAAGAACTCCTCAGGTATATTATTGGTGTGCTTTGCTACTTTAAATGGGTATAGGGTATCTTCTGGAAATTTGAGTTAAAGTACAGTCCAAATGTGCTTTCAAAATATTGCTGTTCTTTTTGATCTTCAGAACTTAAGCTCAAAATAAGAGTGGAAGACACTGCATAACAATCGTCAGCATGGGTCACTTACCCTATTCCTCATCAGGTGCACTGTGCCTGTTTCCCTTCTGATCCACAGCCCCTCTTGGGTGGTGAGGTGAATTTTAGTAACTTGGGTAATGTAACTGTTTGGCTATGTAGAAAGTCCCTCTTCTGGGGATAAACTAGTCCAAATGCTAAAATATATACAAGGCCCTCCTTCCTCCCAGGGTTCAAACAGCTGCCTCGGTGGTCATAAGAGTTCACCAGTTCATGTCCCTGATTGCTGGGGTAGATACCAGATTTTGCCCCTCCCCTGAGTTCAGTAGTCTTTGCAGCTTCTTCTTAGGGTCCATTAGTCCTTTTAGTGTACATGTTGCTCACTCACCTGAGCTACAGCCACAGTCCTTAAATTGTGGAGAGTGGCCAGCTCTAAGCCCAAGACTGCTCTGCTCCACTACTTTCCAGGGTCTTTCTGGAGATGTCTGTGTAGGCCTTTCCCCCAGTCTCTTTAAACAGCCCTTTGCCATTCCCTACCCAGCTCCTTTTCCTGTTCTCACAGGGAACTATTTCCTGTCTCTCTTCTGATGAGCTTCCCCAGCAAGCTGTTCTATGCCCTGGATTTCTCTGCTGCTGGCCTTTCCAGGTCAAGCCCTGTTTCCAGCTTCATTTCCAGACCTCTTCTCTGGGCTATTTTGGAGACATTTCTCAGCACATCTTGCACCTTCTGGGCATCACCTCGTACTGAGAGAAGGCTGTCTGCTTTTATAGCTCATTAGGCAGTCACATGACCCCTTGGTCGTTCATGTGCTCCACCTGAGAACTACAACTCTTAGTCCCTGACTTTAAAGGGACTGAGGCCCCATAACAGGCATGCTGACCACCCCTGCTCTTAAAGGGCTAGAGGTCTGTTACATATTTTTTGATTTTGTTCTACTTGTGGACTTTTTTGCAAAAGGTGATGATAGTCAATAGTACGGATAGTCTTATTACTTATGCAAAGTTTGTGTGAATAAAACATTCCGATTGTTAAAGCGCAAGCTTTGATAACTCTCCATTCTGCAGAAGTGTCTTCAGAGCCAGGTGAAGATGAAGAACCTACGGAGGGGAGCTTTGAGGGACACCAAGCTGCAGTGAATGCTATTCAGATATTTGGGAGTGTGCTTTACACCTGCTCAGCAGACAAAAGTGTCCGTGCCTACAATCTGGTTGTAAGTAGGGTCATCATGGAGACAATGTACTAGTAATATTTTGCAGTCTTTAGATTTTTGTAAAGCCCCTTTTTGTGTTTAGAAAAAAATCTTCTTAAGGAATCATTTATAGCTTGTTTTTTTTTTTTTTAAACTCTATATACACCAGAGGTAGGCAACCTGTGGCGCGCGTGCCGAAGGCGGCACGCAAGCTGATTTTCAGTGGCACTCTCACTGCCTGGGTCCTGGCCACCGATCCGGGGAGCTCTGCATTTTAATTTAATTTGAAATGAAGTTTCTTAAACATTCTAAAAACCTTATTTACTTTACATACAATAGTTTAGTTATATATTATAGACTTAGAGAAAGAGACCTAAAAATGTTTAAAATGTACGCGAAACCTTAAATTAGAGTGAATAAATGAAGACTCAGCACACCACTTCTGAAAGGTTGCCGACCCCTGCTATACACAAAGTTTGGGAACTCTAATAGTCCAAACTAACCCCATTAGGGCTTTTGCATGCTTGCTTTCAGCATGAGAATTAAGGCTTGGTGAAAGATTTTATGTAGAAAATGTTCTTGAAGAGAAATTTGATATATTTTTCTCTTTAAAGAGAAGCTTGGTTTCCACTGCCTTTTTAAGGATGTCAGTTAGCTAGCAAGTACCATTCTAGACTAGAGGAAGTTCAGTCATTCCCTATTGCCCATTGGGATTGGAGAAGGTATATTATCCAAATGAGAATTGGTCTCTGATCCTTTCGCAGAGGCCTGAGTTTGTGACCGTGACCACCACAAAACCAACAAACCTTAAACAAAAAGCCTTCTTTACATTTCTTATAGGATATATTTTTAGTAGGAAGATCTACTGAAATACTGACTGACCATAGCTTAATATAGTCCTGTTGCTATTACACAATTCTTATGAATGATAAGCAATCAGAGTTCAAGAAAACTGCCAAAGATGCAAAACTATATAGGTAGTGCATTCAGACACATAAAAAGGCATAACATTTTAAAGTAAAATCACACCACCAAGGATCTTCAGATCTTGTTCTTTAATCCAGTGAATTAATAATAATACTTGATAATAGTTTGTTTTCATCTATAGATCTTCAAAGTGCTTTACAAGAATGGGACTAGACCGGTGATCTCCAACCTTTTTATCCCCAAGATCACTTTTTGAATTTAAGGGCAACCTAGGATCTACCCCACCCCTTCCCTGAGGCCCTGTCCCTTTCCCAAAGCCCCGTCCCACTCACTCCATCTCCCCCCACCCCCTTCCGTCACTCGCTCTCCCCCACCCTCACGCACTTTCACCGGGCTGGAGTTAGGGGGTTTGGGAGGGGGTGCGGGCTCTGGGTTGAGGATGAGGGGTTTGCAGTATGGGAGGGGGCTCTGGGCTGAGCCTGGGGCAGGGGGTTGGGGTGCAGGAAAGGGTGAGGGGTGCAAGCTCTGGGAGGGAGTTTGGGTGCAGGAGGGGGCTCTGGACTGGGGCAGAGTGTTGGGGTGCAGAAGGGGGTACAGGGTGCTAGCTCTAGGAGGGGGGTCAGGGCTGGGGCTTGGGGTGCAGGAGGGGGTTTGGGGTGCTGGCTCCAGGAGGGGGCTCAGGGCTGGTTTGGGGTGCTGGCTCTGGGAGGGGGCTCAGGGCTGAGGTTTGGAGGTGCAGGAGGGGGTTCGGGTGCTGGCTTCAGGAGAGGGCTCAGGGCTGGGGGTTGTGGTGTGGCCTCCCGCCAGGCAGCACTTAGCTCCAGCGGCTCCCGGCCTGCGGTGCAGCGCGGCTGCCACTAAGGCAGACTCCCTGCCTACCTTGGCCCCACGCCACTCCTGGAAAGGGCCAACATGCCCATGTGGCCCCTGGGAGGGGAATGAGGGGGGCGGGCGGCATGTGGCTCTGCATGCTGCCCCTCTCTGCAAGCACTGCCCTCGCAACTCCCATTGGCCACAGCTCCCCATTCACGGCCAATGGGAGCTGCAGGGGCGGTGCTTACAGGCAGGAGCAGTGTGTTGCGGGAGACCTCTGCCCCTTCCCGGGCCGTGCTGGCCGCTTCTGGGAGCGGCATGGGGCTGGGGCAGGTGGGCAGCCTGTCTTAACGGCAGCCCCACTGCAAAGCTGGAGATCGCGATCGACTGGTTGTTGACCACTGAACTAGACCTTTGGTTTCCTGATTCCTGGTGCTCTGGACCAACCTTTCCCAACTACTATACCCCTTTCAGGAGTCTGAAGCCTGAGCTCCACTGCCCGGGGCTCAAGCATGTAACTTAGTTTCACGGGGTCCCCTGTGGCATGGGGCCCCGGGTAATTGCCCTGTTTGCTACCTCCTAATGCTGGCCCTGTACTTGCAACCTCTCCTATACCCATCCTACAACCCCCCTGGGGATTGTGACCTCTAGGTTGAGAAACACTGATCTAGATGAGTAGATGTACCCCCTGGAAGACCTCTGTGTTCCCCCAGGGGTATGCATACCCCTGGTTGAGTATCACTGCTCTGGACTATGCTGCCTTTCTAGACTTTTTAGCCTGACAGTACTTACACAGTATAGATTGTGCAAGTGTGCTGGGATTTCTTTGGGACTAGAATTACAAGAGTGTATTGTTCATTATGAAATCTGGATAAAAATCTGGTGTCCCTCATTACATCTTTCTTGTACTGAAATAAACACCACTGTAACAGGAAATGAATGGGGGGGTTGTGAGGCTCCCTGGGATACCAGGGTTGTGAGGCATCTTGCTACCACCTGCCCTGAGCATGAGGAAACCTTGTGTTTTCCTGTCAAGGTCAGCTCCCCAACTCTTCCAGCCACAGACAGCACAAGCATTCTCCTCTCAGCTGACGCAGACTCTGCCATCCCTTTGCAGGTTAGCAATACATATACTCCAACCCCTAGGTGTCACCCTGCAGTCCTCAGCCCGTTAATCACTTGACCCTCACATAATTACCAGATCCTCTGCTCCCAAAGGAATAGTACACCCCAGTTTACCAGTTGCAACCTGGATCATAGTTCCACTAAACACCTCACACTTAATATTTTTATAGTGAAAACAAGAATTAAGTTTATTTAACAAAGAATAGAGATTTGAGAAGAAGCAAGTAGGGTTAATGGACCCAAAGGTTTACATATAAAATAAAATCATAACACCTATTTTAGAGCCTAAACATATTTAACAAGAGGGCATCTTGTTAAATAAGGTACTGTTTATCCAAAGTTGTTGTTGCCGCATTTTTCAACTAGGGTGGCTGAGACCCTCCTTTTATGAGACCAAACCCATTGGCAGCTTGTCTTCCCAGATGAAGGATGCCAGGGCATCTTTCTGCACACACACATATATTGGACCAGTCCTTTTGTTTTTTTTTACCAGTAAACAGGTTTCCCTCCCTTGCTGTTTACCTCTTCCTGTTAATTTCTTCTCTTGAAGTCCCGTCACTCTCTTCATTAGCATTTGATTCAGTATCCAAATATACTTCCAGTGTTAGACACACAATTAACTATGCTCAGGCAGGGATATAAGTATCTGCTACCTCCTTTCTGGAGGAATCTGTCTTAAGGTATGCCACCTCTGAGTGACCTGCCTTTACCTCCAGGCTTTAAGAACATACCTATATATATATATATTGGAAGTTATCTCCTTACATATTATCTGCACATACATTTTGCAAAGATTATGATGATCAGTATGATGCAGGCTTTCAGTAGGGATCTCACATGACATTCTTTGGTGAACTACCACACCCAGGGAATCTCTGTAACCCTTATGCACCCCTGTGCCCCCTGCCAGCTAGCATCAAGAGTTCCTTGGGTCACAGAATTCTGTGGCTTTACTGGGATCTGAGAGTATGTGTAGGTTTGTGTAAACATTAGGTAGAGGGAGAAAAATTAACCTATATTGTAGTCTACATGTTAACAGACTTTGTGTTCTACTTTTAGAACAGGAAATGTGTGGGTGTCTTTGAAGGACACACTTCCAAAGTGAACTGTCTCCTGGTTACTCAAACAAGTGGGAAGAATGCAGCCCTCTACACTGGCTCTAGTGACCACACAATCAACTGTTACAATATCAAGGTACTCATAAACATGGTATTAATGAGTTAAACTTTGCACCTTCGTGTGAGAATCTCAAGGGGCTTTTCAAATATAAATGAACCAAATCTTTCAAGTCCCCATGAGCTATATGATATCCCTATTCTACACATGATGAAACAAAGTGACCTGCCCAAAGTCACAGATCAAGTTAACGGCAGAAACAGAAATATAACTAAGTTATCTTCTGACTCCCAGTTCTGTGTTTTAAACCGTGTATGTGTTGTGATACAAAGATTTGAACAGTATGAGTTGGTATGGTCAAAGTAACTGGTAAATTATTCAAATTATTCCAAACAAGTGCCAATAAAAACTTATTACCACATTATCATATTTTGTGTGCTACATATTTTATAGAAACTACTTTAGAAATGTTTGAGTTTAAAAACAGGTACTGTTTTTGGTATTCTTTTACTTTTTTAAAATCAAGTTCTCTGATGCGGAGAGTCTTAACTGTACAGGCTTTCAGTAGTTAGATCAGTATCTTACGTTGTGGAAGGGCTGTATACTATTTGACGTCAGGTTTATTTCCCAAATAAATTGTGAGATGTCAGGTGGTCCAGGACAAAATATTACCTTTTGTGGGCTTCTGGCTAATGTAATTGAGGGAAAGGTTGCACATTCCCTGGAGGGCATTCTAAATGTTTGGAATATTAATCGTCCTGGCCAAAGATGAATTAGTGGGCTAGGTGCAGGTGAGCTAGTCAAAGGGGATGATAAATTGTATTTATCATGCATTTGGATAAATTCTGATATATTGTTTCTATGACTGACCCAGTATTCTTCAAAGTTCCTGTATCTGTTTTACAATAACTTAATAATGGCTGGTTCCTGAACAATATCACTGTGCTGCCCCATTCTACTGGCCAGTTTTTGAATTCAGTAGGCTCTTTGCTCAGGCATAGAGGGTAATGGCAAGTTAAATAAGGTAAGCAGAGGTTAATTGAGGTGGAAGACAACCTCTTGGAAGTGCACATCTCAGTTAACTTATTGTATTTTTTTCTGACTTTCTCAGTAGTCTATGAAAAGTGCATTTCACTTGGGAGTATAGGCAATACAGCTCTCATGGGAGTCAACGGTATTCTGAGGGGATGAAGCTGAGCTTCTCATACCAAAGGCAAAGGAGCAAGTTGGAAGAGAGCTGCTTAATGTGGCCTCTGTCAGGGATCAATGAAAGGAAGGTCTGTCCTGCTGAAATTGAGAGTCAAGGTGGTTCTTTATCTTGAAGGATTGTGGAGTAGATGCCTGCTTCCTATGGACAAATTATTTTGGGTCACTGATCTATATGGAAAGATAATACCAGCTGGGTATCATTCATGCCACTCCCCCCATGGGGAAGTGCTAAGCTAATGCCAGTTGAATTGGGGTGGGAGTGAGCTCTTGGAACAAGAGCTTCACATGGGCAGAAGAACTTTTTCCATTACTGGAGAGAAGCAACACAATTCATAGGCAAGACAAATGACTCATTTCAATGTTTCCCAGTTATCTAAAAATAGTCTCCCAATTTTTCCACGAATGACAAAAGCTGTAAGTGTTTGTTTCTTGTCAGACCAGGGAGTGCACGGAGCAATTGAAATTGGAAGACCGGGTGCTCTGTCTGCATAGTAGATGGCGAATCCTGTATGCAGGCCTGGCAAATGGTAATGTGGTCACTTTCACCATAAAGGTCAGTGTATTTGAAAACTGGAATGTCAACTCATATTGAAACAGTTTTTTAGCAGGTATCATTCTCTTTTCTTCCCACTCCCATTTCCAATTCCATTTTGTCTCTTGAATAGCAAGAACATTTCATAACTATTGCATATCAAGCTAGTAGTTAAGTCATTTTCTGTTTCGGATTTTTATGTCCCTGGATGAACTTTCTCCCCTTCACCTCCTTCCAGCTACCCCCTGTGTCCTCACAGGAATTCCCCTGCCTACCGCAAGGTTCCCTGGAACTGAACTTTTGTGGTTGATAAAGGCTTAATGGCACTTGCTTCTCTGTGTGCTATGACTCCTCACTAAGACATGAATGGGGTCACTGCAGAGTGTACAAGATCCAAACCTAGGAGAGAGGTATCCAAACAGGCCTCTTGTTTAACAGAAAACTAACCTTGAGGCCACAGAATGTTTTAAATAAAAACACAAACTTATCTCATTATTTGCTTAGATCAGGGATGGCCAACCTGTGGCTCTGGAGCCACATGCGACTCTTCAGAAGTTAGTATGCGGCTCCTTGTATAGGCACCAACTCTGGGGCTGGAGCTACAGGTGCCAACTTTCCAATGTGGCAGGGGGTGCTCACTGCTCAACCCCTGGCTCTGCCAAGGGCCCTGTCCCCACTCCACCCCTTCCCGCCCCCTCCTCAGCCTGCAGTGCCCTCGCTCCTCCCCCTTCCCCCCCAGCCTCCTGCACGCCACAAAACAGCTGATTGGGAGGTGCAGGGAGGGAGGGGGAGGTGCTGATTGTCGGAGCTGCCGGTGGGTGGAAGGCGCTGGGAGCGGGGGGGGGGAGCTGATGGGGGGGGGCGGGCTGTTGATGTATTACTATGGCTCTTTGGCAAGGTACATTGGTAAATTCTGGCTCCTTCTGAGGGTCAGGTTGACCACCCCTGGCTTAGATTGACTCCAGGCTCATTGCTCAAAACTATCCTAGCAAAAAAGGAGATCTAAAAAGAGGGCTTGTTCTGAGAGCTCAAGAGCAGAAGTATCATGCCAGTGAACCTCAAATTATTTTCACAGAATTTTCACACTAAATGTGAAGAAACATACTTCATAATCATGTGGTACTTAAAGAGTAATGAAATATCTAAGTTCACATGCCTCATCAAGCAATTCTGTTCTTCTACCACTGAAGAATAAAGACTATTTCTTTCTACTGGTCAAATTGTAAGCACAGCTCACTGGAAAGAGGCTAAATGAATTTGTAATGCAAAACAAACTCAGTTATGATAATTTAGGAATACTTGTTTAGGGGTTCTCAGAGGGAACGAAGAATTAGCTTTAGATTTTTAGATTACATTTTAATCTTAAACAGTATTCCATCAGTAGTGGTAGTTGCACCTTTTTGTCTTTTTAGGTATGTAGAAGAGTAATATCAGATATACCTTCAGTCTGAGGAATCATATCCTTGAAGAAGGATGGACTCAGTGGTCTACATTCCTTTCAATCTTTTGACTTCTTTATTTTGCAGAACAACAAGCAAATTGATACCTTTGAATGCCATGGCCCTAGAGCAGTCAGCTGTCTAGCCACAGCTCAGGAAGGAGCACGCAAGTTGTTGGTAGTGGGGTCCTATGACTGTACCATCAGTGTGCGGGATGCTCGAAATGGACTGCTTCTCCGAACTCTTGAAGGTCATAGCAAAACAATACTCTGTATGAAGGCAAGTACCTTGGGAAGTAACAGTTTTTGACAAATGATGTAGTCACTATATGTTAAGGAGACTATTTACTTCCATCTGATATTTCAGGTACTTTAGTGTTTTGATATTCCCATAGACAGGGGTTCTCAACCTTTTTCTTTCTGAGTCCCCCTCCTCCCCCCAACATGCTATAACAATTCCACACCCCACGTGTGCCACAACAACTGTTTTTCTGCATATCCAGTATATTAAAGCCAGGGCCAGCGTTGGAGGGTAGCAAGCAGGGCTATTGCCTGAGGCCCCATGCCACAGGGGGCCCCGCAAAGCTAAGTTGCTCTGGCTTCGGCTTCAGCCCCGGGCGGCAGGGCTCGGGCTTTCTGCCCTGGACCCCCAGCATGTCTAACGCCGGTCCTGCTCTCTGGTTTATTTTGGCAGACCCCCTGAAACCTGCTTGCGGCCCTGGACCCCTGGTTGAGAATTGCCGCCATAGGAAATTTTATCTGTATTTTGGCTAAAAATAAAAATCCATACATTTGAGAAAAGATTCCCCAACTGTGAGCTCCTTCTGCTGGCCTTGCTACCACAATTGATGCCTTTTCTAGTGCTGCTGCTATTGCACTTCATAGTACTAGTGTATGCAAGAGGGATGTTGATTTCAGAAGCCCAAGGGGGCGGTGGAACAATCATCTTGCCAGAGGGAAGAAAGGAAACTCTTGCCTATTTTGCCTGTAATTCACTCTGGAAATTTTGAAAAGATTAACTCTATGGAGAAAATACTCACAATGTCCCTTTAGACATATCCCCTCTTACCCCCCCAACCCCCGCAAAAAGCCTTCTCTATATTCAGTTTATACTGGTATAACTAATTGTGGTTAGAAATGTGATTTTCGTGATGGAAATAGTTGTATTGGTTCAATCCCACTCCTAATGTGGATGCTGATATACCAGTGGAAAGCTGCCTTAGACTGGTGTATGGGAGTAGCAGCCTTAGACTTTCCTGTGTGGGAATAGCTGTACTGGTATAACTGCATCCACCCTAGGAGGGCTGTATCACTTTAAGTATATAGATAAAGTGGCACGACTTCTTTTGTGTAGACATACCTTTAATGATCGATAATAATGTGCCCACTCTAACATAAAGCATGATGCATTACTTGCCAGCTCTGGCCCTGACCTGCTCTTTTTTCACATTAACTTGCTCCCGCCATCTACACGCATATTGGAGCACATTTATGTAGTCTTCAAACTTTTTTTGCTTAATTTTGTGTGCTTAAAAAGTGCCAGATAGGTAGCAGTGTAGGGTGTTGATGTCTTGTGTCCACAAAGCAGAGTTGCAGAGGCAAAGCACATTTTTCCCCACGTAGCCTCACTGTCTTAATCCCGAGCTGAAGTGAATACTTTTTTTAATGGGTAAAATCTAGTTTAATCTTTCTGCCCATTCAGTCCTAGGATTCTGAGATTCCCGGTCAATTTGTGTGTGTGATGGTTTTGGTATTGTGAACACTGAGATCTGTTTGCTAGGAACTGAACTGAGATTACTAACTCGTTTCACTTGCTACTAGCTGGAGCTGGATTTTAACTAGTTATTGAGGGGTGAAAGCCTGGATGGTTCTGGGCTTGGTAGTCTGGTATGAAGCTGTGACATTACCCAGGGTACAGTCTGGACTGTTGAACAGCTGTGTCCCCTCAAGTCTCCAACCTGGGGTGCCTGTTACACTGCTTTGCTGTAAGAGCAACCACTGCTGGTCTGTTTACACACAGCCTCCAGCATGTAAATTACTCTGTTATATTGTACGAATGCTATAGCCAGGCACTCCTGAATTGCACTGCAGAGCAACACCAGCAAATTCCCAGTCCAAGACTTTCCCCCAGAAATGTGCGTCTTATACTGCCCAGCACTCTCGTGGAAAATACAAGCTTATATAAAGTCCACCATTTCATTAATAGAAAATGTGTACAAATCCTGTTATCTCAAGTGGAGTTTCCCAAACACTTCAGTCCAAGCACACTGGTTTAGATAAAACAATAAAACAAGTTTATTAACTACAGAAAGATGGATTTTAAGTGATTTACAAGTAATGAGGCATAAAAGTAAGATATTAGTTGCGTTTTACTTTTTAACAAGCTAAATGAATTCAAAGCAAAGGCCTCTCTCACCACATGCTTCAGCAGTCTTTTTGGCTGGATTCCTTTTGGCCAGGACCTCTCCCTCAGTTCAGTGTTACTTTCCTTGTCCTTCAGGTGGTGTTGATGCCCTGGGCAGACAGAAAGGGAGGAGTCTCTTGGGGTGTCTGTTCCCCTTATCGTTTTCTTTTTCTTTGAAAATCATCTCCAAGAAAGTCTATGGCGACTCAGCTGTTTCTTTGCCAAGATGTAAATTTCTCGCTCTCACCCTTTTTCCTGCCAAAAATGGTCACTTGACCAGGTGATAGTCCATTTGATCTTGTTGACACCTGGCTGAGGTGTGGGTTTGCTTTTTGTTTCTGAGGAACTGATTTGTGATTTTTTTTGCAGACTTGGAATATGTCTCAGTAATATCATACAGTAGACTTATAACATTACATACAGTGTTGCCAGACACATTTTACCAGGACAGTAATGATCAGCAAATTGCGTTTTCAAATGATACACCTCAGAAGGCATATTTTGTACAAAACTTATAAGTATTGT
Source organism: Terrapene triunguis (assembly GCF_002925995.2). NCBI lineage: Eukaryota > Metazoa > Chordata > Testudines > Emydidae > Terrapene > Terrapene triunguis. The sequence goes on from NW_020664447.1 coordinate 39,934,901, forward strand.
AAAAGGGGTGAACATAAGGGTACAGATTGTCATAGAAGCTTATCTACTACTTAAACAATCTGATGCTTAAAGTACTTGTACTGGGTGAGTTCATTGTCCTGTTCAGAACAGATTTTGCTGGTCCCCTAACCTCTAAAGAAGACAATGGATTTTACAAATAAAGCTGATAAATAAGCATTTTATTTGACCCAAACACACACAATTATATCTTTGCCCGGGATGTGGGATGAATCTTTTTAAATAAAAATTGCAATGTTTTGGATGTATGTATATATTAGAGCTGTCAAACGATTAAAAAAATTAATCGCGACTAAACAACAATAGAATACCATTTATTTTGAATATTTTTGGATGTTTACTACATTTTCAAATATATTAATTTCAATTACAACACAGAATACAAAGTGTACAGTGCTCACTTTATATTTATTTTTGATTACAAATATTTGTGCTGTAAAAAAACAAAAAAATTGTATTTTTCAATTCACCTCATACAAGTACTGTAGTGCAATCTCATTATCATGAAAGTTGAACTTACAAATGTAGAATTATGTACCAAAAAAACTGCATTCAAAAATAAAACAATGTTAAAATTTTAGAGCCTACAAGTCCACTCAATCCTACTTCTTGGTCAGCTAATCATTCAGACAAACAAGGTTGGTTACAATTTGCAGGAGATAATGCTGCCAGCTTCTTGTTAACAATGTCACCTGAAAGTGAGAACAGGCGTTCGCATGCCACTGTTGTAGCTGGCGTTGCCAGATGCGCTAAAGATTCATGTGTCCCTTCATGCTTCGACCGCCATTCCAGAGAATATGCTTCCATGCTGATGATGGATTCTGCTTGATAACAATCCAAAGCAGTGCGGACTGACGTATGTTCATTTTCATCATCTGAGTCAGATGCCACCAGCAGAAGGTTCTTTTTGGTGATTTGGATTCTGTAGTTTCTGCATCAGAGTGTTGCTCTTTTAAGACTTCTAAAAGCATGCTCCACACCTTGTCCCTTTCGGATTTTGGACGGCACTTCAGATTCTTAAACCTTGGGTCGAGTGCTGTAGCTATTTTTAGAAATCTCACATCAGTACCTTTTTGTCAAATCTGCTGTGAAAGTGTTCTTAAAACGAACATGTGCTGGGTCATCATCTGAGACTGCTATAACATGAAATATATGCAGAATGCAGGTAAAATAGAGCAGGAGACATACAATTCTCTCCCCAAGGAGTACAGTCACAAATTTAATTAACACATTATTTTTTTAACGAGCATCATCAGCATGAAAGCATGTCTTCTGGAATGGTGGCCGAAAAATGGAAGGGGCATACAAATGTTTAGCATATCTGGTATGTAAATACCTTGCAACGCCAGCTACAAAAGTGCCACCTGAACACTTTTTCTCACTTTCAGGTAACATTGTAAATAAGAAGTAAACACACTTGTTTGTCTTAGTGATTGGCAGAATAAGACATAGGACTGAGTGGACGTGTAGGCTCTAAAGTTTTACATTGTTTTGTTTTTGAGTGCAGTTATGTAACCAAAAAAAATCTGCATTTGTAAGTTACACTTTCACAATAAAGAGATTGCACTTCAGCACTTGTATGAGGTGAATTGAAAAATACTATTTCTTTTGTTTATCATTTTTACAGTGCACATATTTTTAATCAAAAATAATATAAAGTGAGCACTGTGCATTTTGTATTCTGTGTTGTAATTGAAATCAATATTGAAAATGTAGAAAAAAGTCCAAAAATATTTAATAAATTTCAATTGGTATTGTTGTTGTAAGTGTGATTAATCGCAATTAATTTTTTTGAGTTAATCGCGAGTTAACTACAATTAATTGACATCCCATGTGTGTATGTATACTATATAGTGTATAAATGTCACCGTTTACCATTTGGGCAGCTTAATGTGTTTCCTAATGTTGTAGCTAGACATTGAATAATTAATTTTAAGGGGTTATTCACACTAGATTAAAAGATTGGAGGGGGTCGAGGATACAGGAGGAAGTATTTGTGAAGTCAATACCCCTTGGTGAAATATATTGCTACTTTAAAGTAAGCAAATCCTTACTCAAGTAGTGTGTACGTGTTTCACTCATATATTAAAAATGATACAGAAGTCAAAACTAACTGTTTTGTTGTCCTCTTTAAAAGGTTGTGAATGATCTGGTGTTCAGTGGCTCCAGTGACCAATCTGTCCACGCCCACAATATACATGTAAGTCATTCAGATATTTGAAACCCTAAATAGCTTTTATGGTTGAGGTGATAAAAGCAATGAGAATTTCTTTGGAAGCCCATATGCTTAAGAGGATATGGTGACTCTTACACTATGTTGTATAGCACCTTTCTATCTGAGGAACTCAGAGCACTTTGTAAACATTATCCTTCATTCCTAGGATACTGAAAAATTGGAGAGGGTTCAGAAAAGAGCCACAAGAATGATAAAAGGATTTGAAAATGTGCCTTTTAATGAGAGATTCAAGGAGTTCAATATATTTAACTTATCAAAGAGAAGGTTAAGGGGTGATTTGTTCACAGCCTATAAGTACCTACATATGGAACAGAAGGCTCTTCAGTTTAGCAAACAACTGTATTACAAGATCCAGTGGCTGAAAGTTGAAGCTAGACTAATTTAGACTAAAAAGTAAGGCATGCATTTTCAGCAGTGAGTAATTAAACTATTAGTACAACTTACCAAGGGTTGTAGTAGGTTTTCTATCACTAGAAATTCTTTAATCAAGATAAGATGTTTTTCTAAAAGATGTGCTCTAGTTCAAACAGGAACTAATTCAGGAAAGTCTGATGTCCTGTATTATTCAGGAGGTGTGACTAGATGTCGATGGGTCAACTGCAGAGCTAGAAATAGAAATCAGAAATCCTGACTTCCAATCCCCAACTCGCACCAATAGGATTACTCCCTTCTCTCTTTTGAAAATGCTGCCTTGCTTTGAAACAGTATCACAGATTAATTAAAAATACCAAAAGCCATGATGCAAAGTGGTGGACACAGACTAATTAGTCTGGTGATGTATTTGGTGCCAATGGAAATGTGGTTAATTCTGTTTAGCAACTGCTGGTTCTGCCTCTTAAACTTCGGGGGGGGGGGGGGGGCAAGTACCAGTTCCGAGTGGTTGTGGTAATATGGTTGCAAGTATACTTTGTCACAAATTATGCTTTACCAAATGGGGCAGAAAGTTGGAAATGAGGAAACTATAGGACGTCTAGGAAACCACAGCTGGTAACTTCAAGTCACGTTTTGGTTTGACTTTGGGTTTCTATAAGCAAGGTAAAAACTACTGCAATTACTTTTTAAGTGAGATACATACCTGAGAAATATATAATGTTCAATTAAATTTATCAGGTGGGCATGACTAAGCATTTAAAACTTTGAAAAGGAGCTTGCCCAAGACTAAAGTTAGCACAGCAGTTGCAAAGGCAGTTTAAATAGGTACTGCTGTACTTGCCTGGGAGGGGCAGGGGAAAGATGGGGACTATCCCTTCCTCCAGAATCCCTTGGACCCAGAGCAGTGAAGGGGAGACCCTCATCTGGGGGCAGTAGGACCCATATGGCTGCCTACTCCTTGGGGAATTCTGTACCAAAAAATTAACAATTCTACACACAATATTTTAAAATTCTGCATATTTTATTTGTCAAAATAACACAATATAATCACTCCGGTTTCAATTATTTTGGTAATTTTATTTCAAAATACACATCAACAAGTATGTCAACAATACAGACAACAGCAGAAAAGAAAGTTAAAGAAACCCCTACAACAACCCAGTTCCAGCTGGGTGGAGACCCCAGAGCCCAGACACCTGCACTCCTATCCCCCAGAGCCTAGCTGCAGAGCACCCCCCGGCCCAGACACCAGCATCCCCCCAGAGTCCAGACACAGGGCATCCCTCAGCCCCTACATCCACAGACCCCTCCTGCCAGAGCCCAGCTGCAAGGCAGCCCCAGGACACCAGTCCCCTCCTTCTCCCCCATGGACCCCAGCTGTGGGGCAGATCCCGGCCCAGAAACCAGCACCCCCAGAGCCTTTCCTCCCCCCAACTTCTTTACTGTCCTGCCAGGGCACATGGTGTGTGGCCCTGCCCTTCCTCACCCTTTGCCAGAGCTGGCTGGGTCTCCTAGGCCCTCTCCTTTCCAGAAGAATGAAGATCAAAGAGCGTGCAGCCTCCAGCCCCACCAGGCTGGGCGATCTGCTCACTGCGAGTTGGGCTCTGCAGAGTCCACAGGTGGCCAGAAATTCTGCATTCCGCAGTGGCACAGAATTGCCCCAGGAGTAAGGATTCTCTCTCTTTCCCTCCCAACCATGTGGCTGTGGGAAAAGAAACTGCAGGGAGGAGTTGGCCTGAGACTGAAGCCAGCAGAGCAGTTGCAGAAGCAGTTTGACCAGGGAGTGTCAGATGCGCTAAGGTCATCACACTGCTTTCTGCAGTTTTCACACTGAACATTCTTTCTCCTGTGGTGATTGGCTGTTCATGTCTCCCCTGCCCTTCTTTTGTTTTTCCTTTTAGCAAGTTCCCTCCATTTAAAAAAAAACAAAAAAACAAAGGATTTAAATAACAAACAATAAATACAAATAATCATGGCACTAACATGATGTTGCATACTCTGCTTGTATGTTGTATCCCTTTTCCTGTCTTATCTATTTAGATTGTAAGCTCTTTGGGATGGGGCATTTGTCTTATGATTTGTTTGTATGGTGCTATATACAATGGGGCCTTGTTCTTTGTTATCCCCTAGGCACTTCTGTAATATAATGAATAATAAAACTATTATTTCAATGAAAAACCTGCAGACTTGCTGTTTGCATCTGTTTTCATGATCTAATGGGTGTTCTTTCTTCCTTGTCTTGTCACAGACAGGAGAGCTGGTACGAATCTATAAAGGCCATAATCATGCAGTAACTGTTGTGAACATCCTAGGGAAGGTGATGGTGACGGCTTGCTTGGATAAATTTGTCCGTGTTTATGAACTACAGGTAAGAAAATAAATGATGTCCAGGAACAGAACTTATCTATTCCATATTTTGTACATTTCAGAAGCTCCCAAGCAAAATACCATATTAATTATCTTTACTTCCTAGTTTCCAGCCCCTCCCTCTTCTACCAGTTAAAATTCTTAACCTTCTCCTTGACCAATGAGCTGTGGGGTTTTAAAATAATTCAACAGATAATCACTTGCATCAGCCAGGCTGGTTCTCTGGTTGCACTCATTTTAACTATAGAAGAAGCTAACATTTTTTTTCAAATGATTCTGGACAATTAGTTTTCTGTTCTTTGAAAGGCTGAGTGGCATGTAGTCTGTCCCTGTAAACTGGATCAGTTTAACGGCCACTCCCTAGTAGTCCGTACTCTCATGCGAAAAACAGGGGTTGGATTCTCATAGTTGGATTCTCATAGATTCTGCATGTTGACTTGGCAGGAGCTGGGAGGACCAGGGAGGCAATATTCTCAGCCCTTGAAGAACAAATGCTTTTTATTGCTGAACAATTCCTCCAGCTGATTAGTGGTGTTAACAGGTTCTGAAAGGAGTCCAATCTAGCCATTCAATAGGCCTGAAAGAGTAGACTGAGGAAAAATTAAGAAATTAATAGCACATAGTAGATAGTACAGTGTGATTGCAGTGTGTGGCATCCACGAGGCCCTTACAAGTCTCGTGTAATAGTCAATGCTCCTAACTCTTAAAAAGTCACTGTTGATTATGCAAGCCAATAAAAAATGCCTGCAAAATAACAAACTATTACATGCCTAACGTTTCGTTTTCTTTTCTTCCCAAGTCTCATGACCGTTTGCAAGTCTACGGAGGACACACAGATATGATCATGTGCATGACTATTCATAAGAGCATGGTAACTCTCCTCCTTTCATTGATCTAAAATAGAAAGTCTTGTTTGTTAGCTGCTGATAGTGTTGATTTCAGAGTTTATTGATATCAGTGGTAGATGATTTAATTATTTTAACTTTCCTGACTGAACTAGAGAGAGGACCATTTAAAATGGCAGTCAAAATAATAATAATAATAATAAAAAATAATAAAGAAAAGCTGTTTATATACCAATGTAGCAATTCTGGAAAATAGTTCATATGCTAAATTGTGTTGGGAAAATTGAGCTGTTTGTTTGCTAATATTGTATCATAATTTCAGGACTATAGCTCTATCAGCTAGACATAAGGCATTAATTTAATCCTCATAGTGTGCATCGTTACTATAATCAGAACAGTTAAAGTATTAAAACCCTAAGTAATGCTTGAAGTGTCTCTGTCCTGTTTCAGACATTTTCTCTAGCAGCTATATGACTGGATTTAGTAGGACTTTACTCAGTCAAACCACTTCCAACTTTCAGGACCATACTTTCAAATTAACACATGCTGAAGTGCATGAACATTTTTTTGACTGACTTAGGTATACAAATACCCTGATGCACATTCAAGTTGTTAGGGTTTATAGTATACACAAAGATCTGAGTACTTGCCTGCTTAAGCTGGACACCCTTAAAAACTCTTGTGAATGTGCAGTTGACAATTTGTTCCTGAACTTTGATAAAATGAGAATTAAAATGGGAAGTGCTTAATATTTCTGATTTTCAAATTTGTAATAACAAAAGAGTAAAGTGTAGGAAAACTGAGAACCAATGCACTATGGGAAATGCATATTTTTTTCCTAGCCCCGCTTCTCATGGAGCTGAAGTTGAGATTTAACTTCCCAAGCTGTGTGATTGTGGTCCAAGATTTATGCTGTACCATATTTCTGAGATGCTTTAGGCATCTAGACACAAATGAAGCTTCAGATTAGCAGTCAGTGAAGTGTACTATACAATGGACATTCTCTCACTCTTCTGTATCTGTTTGAACACTAGGGTATAGTCCCTTCCCTGCAGCAGATAGATAATTGATATCTTCTGATAGTGGAAATAAGAAATAACATGTCATATTCTCAACTATCTGTTAGCTTCACATTTCTCCAAAATTACAAATTGAACTATTAGCCATCAGTTTACTGCTGTTTATTAGAGATCAGAAACAGCATACTTCTAGATGGTCTGTAAACCAGTTAGATACTGGTTTACAGACGAAGTCATGGAAATGTCTTTAAGGGCCTCTGACAGGTTGAAGAATAATTTTTTAACTTACCTGTTAATAACACTACTAAAATTGAAAGGATTTTTACAATCTAATTTACACTATAAACAGCAAAAAAAAAAAAAAAATTGTTTTGCATTTAGTTTGTATATGGAAATAGGCGAGTTAATTTCTCATTTTGGTTCTCTACATGTTTCAGGTGTGCAGCGGGGTTTCTGAATCAAAACTCTTTCAATTACTTTGTTCAAAAAACAATATTTTTAAATGTTGGATCTAAGAAGTGTTTCAAAATTGGAAGCCTTAAGTGCATAGGCTTTCCACTTCATATGTTTTATACTTGGTCTTTTTGCCTGTTATCTCTTTTAAAAACACATCTTTATTTTTTTTCTCTTTCATAATTTTTTCTTCACAGATCTACACTGGCTGCTACGATGGCAGCGTCCAAGCTGTGCGGCTTAACCTGATGCAGAATTACCGTTGCTGGGTAAAGAACAAAGCATTTCTAGTGTTCAGTTCTTTATCCTTCTTTATTATAGTTTCTAGACCAATCTCCTGTGTCTGGACAGAAATCAAGGGATGGAACAGACTCATTTTCATGATTTTTTTTTTTTTTTTTTTTTTTTTTTTTTTAGAGCACTCTTTCGGTTTAGCCAGTCACACATCTTTTAAGCTCCACTGTGAAAATAGTTTAACCTCTGGGAGCAGCTGCCTTGCCAGGAACCCTGTAGTAGATGGCAGGTGCTGGGTTTTGAGGTAGATAAGTGATCGTTTTTAAAAATCTTTCTCTTATATTGACTGTTTCAAGCTGAGTGTGTGGCACATGCCAACTTATGAAACACAAAGCTTTTACTTTACTGCACCCACTGTGCACAGAAACAGTTGCACTAATGTTAGCAACATTAGTCTTGTATCTAAATCTTGTTTTGTTTTCTTTAAAAAGAAAAACCTCTTACCTCCTGTTTTTCTGGCCCACTAGATATTTCCAGTTGCACAATGACGTTGTAGTGCCAAAGAAGTGCACTTTTGTTTCTGATGAATTTTCATGCTGGCAAGTTTAATGGCTGTAAAGCTCCATTGAGAGCCCATTTATTCTAGACTTAGCTTGACTAGAAAAGACAAAATGGGGCCTCCTACTACTGTTGCACCAATTTCATTCCTCCCTAAAACTGGTGCTAATGGAATCATAGAATCATACCGTTCGAAGGGACAGCAAGAGTCATCTAGTCTAAACCTCTGCCAAGATGTCGTTGCAGCTAAACCACTCACCCTTCCTTTGAAAACCTCCAGTTAAGAAGCTTCCACAACCTCCCGAAGCAGTTTGGAGATGTGGGCTCTGTAGTTTGATATGAGGAAGGATGAAGTGTGGAGACAGTGTGTGAGAGAAACTCTTTGGTGGAATATTGTTGGGCAGCAGGAATGAAAGCATTATCTGACTTCTCTTTCTCTTCCCCTCCTCCCTCACCTCGCCCCTCCTCCCTCCCACCCCCGGCTTATTGTGATACACTCTCCCACCAGTGGCATGGATGTTCACTGATATTTGGAGTTGTGGACCACCTGAAACAACACTTGCTAACAGATCACACCAACCCACATTTTCAGACCCTAAAATGTCGCTGGAAGAACTGCGATGCCTTCTTCACTTCCAGGAAAGGTTCCAAGCAGGTATGTGGTGAAGAAATTGGATTTGCATGGTGGTCTGGCGAAAAGCGGAGTAAGAAAGTATACAGGATGATAGAATCTTAAATATAAAGTACAGACTATGTTACCATAATTCGGACTTGCTTATTTTCCAGGTAGGACCCTACTAATGGTCAAATCCTGATAGCCTCAGTCATGCAGATAGTTTAATTGAATTCAGTAAAAGTATTTATATAAGTAAGTTCAGCAGGACTTGACCCTCAATATACAATTCCCAGTGCAGCCTTAGTCTATTCTGAGACACATGGTCATTTTAAAACTGTGTAAAATAAGACACACAATTTGTTGCTGATAGTTCCCACAATGTGGTTGGCATTTTCCAAACATTAAAAAAGCCACTGTGCTTGTGCCAAGGAATGGAAACTTGCCTTTTAAAGAAAAGCGTAACTGTTGCCTTTTTAACTAGGTTTTTATTCCATGATTTGCTTTCTTTTAAGTGGAAAATAATAATATTTTCTTTTTCCTGGATGTTGTTTTTCTCCATTTTTGGGAAGCATTCCTTCTTGGAACAGACCTAAAATGAACATGGCTGGTTTTGTTTAACAAATTAAATACAGATGATGCAAAGAGATTTCTGAGTCAGTGTTAGCACAGCTGGGAGAACTGAGGTTTTCATTGGACAGAACTAGAAAAAGGGAGTACGAGAGCCTGACGTTACCTGGATTAAAGTATAAAGGAAAATCTGCCATGCTTATCAATGAAACCATTCTGATTCTAAGCAGTTTAAGCTGTTAGAGTCTGCCTTCTTTATGTTGAATGCTATAAAAAGTACACAATGAAGAGGTTTGTTTGAGGACTGAAAAGCAGAACTGAAGTCTTTCATCGATCTTCTAAAATCTATATACAGTGAAAACAGCCTACCAAGAGAAAATCTCAAAAATTCTAAATTAAATTGTGGCTTGGAGATGAGAAGGAATATATAATCATAGGGCCAGACTTTGCCACCTTCCTTTTTTCTCTAAGGATAGGATTATTCACTGAACTGCATACCATTCAACATGAGCGGGGTGGCAGAATGTAATCCAAATTAGTTGTGTGAAAACTGATAATAGCTGGATGTCCATTGAGATTACTGATGTACTTTTTATATTTTATACATCAACAGCAACTTTAACAATGTTACTAACTACACTCAGGCTGCTAGTGCATTGGCCTGCTAAACCCAGCGTTGTGAGTTCAATCCTTGAGGGGGCCATTTAGGGATCTGGGGCAAAATCAGTACTTGGTCCTGCTAGTGAAGGCAGTGGACTGGACTCGATGACCTTTCAAGGTCCCTTCCAGTTCTATGAGATAGGTATATATCGACTGTAGTCAGATTTGTGATGGTTACAATTATGTTTAAATTAGCAGTTGCTAGCAGCATTCTATTAATTTCCCCCTAAATAGTATGGACAGGGATTATCTGAGAATCTTACTAGTTAAATTTTCTAAAAACCCCCCCCCCCCCCCCAGAAGCTTTTAGCATAGTTTTTATAATGCTGTTCTATCATGGTTCATGTCTTGCTTGCTAGGCACCCTGATACGGATTGCCGGGTGTTAATATCTTCTGCAAGCCAGTGATTTCTTAATGTGTTCAGAATGCTGTGCACTGTGGCTTCTAGAACCCTTTGCACTCATTCTTTAATGACTTGTTCTCTGTTCCTCTCCCTCCAGGATGCTGCAGGACACATTGAAAGACATGCCAAGGATGACAGCAGAATCGACTCATGAAGCTTTTCACCTCCCATATTGGGAAGTAATTTTATACATCAGAACTATTCCATACATCATTCACCTCTTGTCCCGTCCTCTTTCCTCCTCCTTTTCCTCCTTGGAGTGGAAAAAGGGAGTGGAGCCTAACTGCCGTACTACAGAGATTGCATGTCACATGCAACTCTGTAGAAATGGGAGCGGCCCATTAACATTCAGACCAAACTGTGTTCAGTTTTTATTCATCAGAAGACACTATGAGCATCCCCTCTTGTGTGCCCATTTGAAGAAGTGCATTCTGTGCATCTAAGATTGGGCATTCAGAGGGTTATTCTGACTGAGATAAAACTAGGTGCCAGCATTCAATAACTCACCTTCAAATGTGCAAGGATTTAACCAAGGCGAGTAGTGTTCAACTGTTTTATGTTGTATGCAAATCCCACACATGCTTTCATTTTTTAGCCAATTTTAATAAAATATTTCTAACTAGAAAGACACAAGTTCCACAGAGAGTTAGCACTGAATTTCCATTACAAATGTTGGCTGTCCTCATAAAACTATATAGTATTTTAATGGGAAACTGGAATGAAGTGGGTCCTTTTTTTTTTAATGTTAACTGCAATTTATGCTTTGACATTTTGATTATTCTTTGTTTAAAGGTTGCTCTGATTGGTAAAATGCACAGTGACTGACTGGATTTCACTGTCCTGCACATTACATTCTCTAAGGAGATTTGTGATGAGGGCAGACACTTTTTTGAGAGGTGTTGCAGCCATAAAGCAGCCTGACTTCTTCCTTCATACACCCACTTAGTGATCTCTAACAAATTAAAAGACTAGGGACCTTAGTGGCAGACGGTACAGAGAGTAATGCCAGCTTTGTATTTTGCATTTTGACAACCACTACTGTCTTGATACACCAGAGCTGGATTCCTGATTTTTGGTAGTTTATTTTGGCAGATTTCATAACTTATTTTAGTTGAGATCTCACATAGAATTTTGTTGACTGGCACTGCAATCCGGTCTCTTTATGGAAAGTCAGTTTACTGAGCAGATGCACAGGCACAACATGTCTGAACACAGCCATTTTGGTGTTGCTCTGTTTCCAGTGTAAACTGACTTTATTTGCATCAGCTTCGCAATCACTCGAGTTTATCATGGAAGTGTGCAACAGAGAGCTGCTGGGTGTGGAGCAGGATTTTAGAGTCCAAGGATCTCAAGCAGAAGCTGAGGGTACAAAGTGCATATAATCTGTAGAAGACTTCATTCTACGAATGCTTTTAAGATACCGCAAACTGCCATAAAGGGAAGGCCATGCTTGTTGTTTCCAGTGGTCTGATTTACTCCTTACTTACTCCTGAGGGGGACTGAAATCTCATTTGTCCAGCAGGAACTGCAAAATAGAAAAGGCTGTTTGTGGGATTGGTCCCACCCCGCCCCCATCCTTTCCCTATTCCCCACACACCTCCTAGGTCATGAGACTAAGTGAAGGTAGCAAAGGGTGATCTTCCCTCCCTTTCAATACCAGCTCAGTACAGGAAAGTAAGAGTTCTCATTAGATGTGCAAAGAAGGCAAAAAGAAACCTAGTGGCAGAAACTGCTTTTTTCATAGGCAAGTCCAGAACCTGCTGAAGAGGTTGAATATGTTCAGAGTTTCATCTGGTGTCTCTTCAGTTACTGAGGTCAAGGCTTAAATATTCCTAATGCAGATTAATGTAATGTTATAGCCTTGCTTTTTGGTAATGGAGAAACCTTTTTGTTCACCGAAGTGATTGAGGAAAGCCCGCCACATGCTCTGCCCTGCTACTAAATCAAAGACTTTACTTCATTGGGTCTCTGAAGGTCATCCTTTTATGTTGTCTGGCAGAGGGGTGAAAAATCTGTGTAGTTACACAAAATCAGTATTTTTCTTGTATCTCTAACTTTTGCAATGGAATAAAGTGCCCACCTTATTTCCTGAGCTGTAGGAGTCCTCATGGTTCAAAGACTTTTAAAGAAATAGGTTCCTAATGATTGATAAGTTTTTCTTTTGTGAAAAGACTTCTCCAAAGAAAAGCGGAGAATTGCACCGGGAGCCTTGCTGTGGCCTATGGATGGAGTACTTTAAGTGCCAGTCTAATTCAAGGAGCTCTCTGAGCAGTGTAATTTTTGTGTGTGCGCAGTGGGATTTTTTGGCAACTCAATCTTAAAGCAGAAGGCTGTGGAAGGCTTACAAAACACCTCCTAAACCACTGACATTCAGGAGCTTTCACACAGTAGGAAAGTGGCATGCAAAGGTGTGGAAGAAACAATGTGAATTTTTTAGGATATTCTTAGCAGAATGTGATTTGAAGTGAAGGTACAGAGCCATGTGTATTAAGGACAAGCTTGTGGAGTGCATTTTGAGGACTGGTGTGCGTGTGCATTTTATTACTTTTCCTTGTGGTACTTTGCACTGTTTCCCCATTTCTTTAATATGTTGGGAGACTGTCAATGACTGTGTTTGCAAGAATGTGTGAATGTTCTTTACACTATATTAAGTATTGCAAGGTATGCCGTTCTCACACTTTTCATTTGTGTTCCTGACTACTTTTATAAGGGGGGGGGGAGGCTTAAAGTTAGATGAGAGCGAACAAAGATTTCCAACTCTTTTTAGTTCATTTCAAGACATCTGAAATCTTTTCTTTGGTTAACCTTTTTAAACTATCCTCCCAGTGTAGTTGGAGTTGATGAAATGTAGCCTTCTATTATGCCGGAAGGAGAGAACTAACTGTGATTCCCATCTGGGTGCCTATGTTTGGTAGCTTACAAAGAAACAGATGTTGATTAAATATTAGAATTAGTGGTGGTCAGAGGAAATTATGTAGGTGGATGAGCTTTACAAAAGTTTTAGCAGCATATTCATAAGTTGTCTGTAGTTACTTTTGGGGTTCAGAGAAAAAGGTTATACCATTTTGCTGCATCGCAGCAAATTTCCATGAGAGAGCCCTAAGCCACAAAGCTGCCATGAAGATCTGAACTTCCCCAAAGTTGAGGGGCATTTGGATATGGGGTTCAGTTTTGGGCCCATCTGTATTATCCACTTTCCTACCTGTTCAACTGGAAATCTGGGTGGATTTAATTAATGACCACTTGGTTCTTCCAGGCACTAAGAAAATTGCAGGGACAGTAGTTGGTAAATTAATTTTTCATTAGGTCTTTAAATTTAAAATCTGGGTTTATTAGGCAAATTTGGTCCCCCATCCCTGAACCCACACAGGAGTCTGACATCTGGCATTCCTCCACTCAAAGAACTACTAGAAATTTGTCTTGGGAAAGGGGAATATTTGTTGAAAGAATAGATGTCTCTAGGAAAGCAATACTACACATCTGAAGCAGTGTTCAAGACTGTTTGTATTTGGCTTTTCTTGAAAGGAAAGAGTTAAAAAATAAAGTAACTAGAGGAAAGTGAGGCTTTATTTTTATTTTTTCTTATATATTGGCTAAGGGCTGTGTATGGTGTATAACTAAAATATGATGGTCTTGTTGGAGTGCATAGCACCACTTCCCCCCGCCGCCGCCCCCTCACCCCCAACAATACTTATATTTTGCTTATGCCATGACCGTGTTTAGTGGGTGTAAGTGCTCAGAACATGATCGTGTTGTGGTAACATAGGAAATAGGTTATGTATCGCAGAAGATAATCTTCAGGAAACCTTTCCATTGTAAATCTTTTTTTTTTTTTTTTAAGAATCTGGGAATTCCACATGATGTTCGCCTACTCCACCTCCAATCACAAGGAGGAGAGAATAAATGGAGTAGCTCTAAAACGTGTTGCCATCTTCTAGCTATATCCCAAATTACAACTTATTTGTTCTCAGAAAACAGCAGTTGAATTGGTAGATACATTATCAATGTTATTGCTTTTCAGTGATCTTTTCCCCTCCCAATTGCAGGGCCTTAATGGAAGAAATGGTAGCTAGTTGATGATGGTTTAGTGTTTCTCACTCCCCCCCGCCCCCCAAGACGCCTTAATTACTGAGCTGTGGTCAGCAAAGACCATTTTCGAGGTAGATGGGGGATTTTTCCACCCATGGCAAAAGAGAACCTTTTCAATTCATTGATACAAAAATGCATTAAATACCCCAGCGTCTGTTTGACTTCTTGTGGCAAGTGTTTAGAATGCAGACTTCAAAAATGCGTGGTCAAAATATAAGATGATAAATGGAATTTGTTGTCAAAGCCTGTTGCTAAACAGCATAAGTTTGGCTGCAAAGTTTTCTGTGCATATTTGCAGACCTTCACACTGCAACACTGCTGGATCAAAACAAACAAAGAAAACAACAAAACCTATAAATGCAAATCAAGTTCTAGCAAACATTGGATTCCTGTGGATAAATCTGTGGTCATGACAGGATGACTTCCCTTTTGTGACTAAACACACATACTAGATGAAATTTAAGATGTTTTCAGGTATGTATGGTACTACTGCCTGGACATAGTCTAGATAGTCCCAAATTGTAGAATATGCAAGCAAGATTATTGAAATTGTTTCAGTTATTGTTTGTAAAATATTTATTAGTAAAAATAAAAAGCAAACTGTATAGGTAAAGTGTTTTTTTAATATGTGCCTGCCAGCTTCTCCAACTTCATTTTGTTACAAATGTTAAACCTAGTCTTTGGAAGAATGAAAGTGGGATAAAACAATGTGGCTTTTTAGTATTTCATAAGTAAAGCTGTGTGGATCATGTGCACAGAATGACTTTGGTCTTTCCTCTTTCATTTTGGTGCAAAGCTGTGAACATATTAATGGAACTTTATAAAGCAAATCAAAACAAAAAAGGAAAAAATAAAAGTTCTTTATACTAAGGTGTTCTGTCTCAGTTTAATACATTCTGAATGGAATTAATTCCTTCACTGGATAATTTAGAATGATTTAATCTATCAACTGTGATAGCTTTTATATGGAATGACCAGAAAGTGTAACATTCATGTGTGCTTCCAATCAGGGCCGGCTCCAGCATTTCTGCTGCCCCAAGCAAAAAAAAAAAAAAAAAAAAGCCGCCATCGGCGGTGGCAGTTCAGCGGCAGGTCCTTTGCTCCTAGAGGGAGTGAGGGACCTGCCGCCCCTGAATTGCCACAGGTGCCGCCCCTCTCCCTTGGCCGCCCCAAGCACCTGCTTGTTAAGCTGGTGCCTGGAGCCGGCTCTGCTTCCAATTGGGAAATAAAGACTGTGGATTTACCACTGGACTGGAATACAGATACCCTTGTGTTCTGGCCTGCCTTGCTAGAGCTGCCATGTCACCTTAGGCAAGTTACTTAACCTTTCTCTAATATTTAAGTACCTCATGTGGATGGTGAGGATTAGTAAATGTTCTTACAGCATTTTGAACATAAAGGCCAACATTTTCAAACCTGGGTGCCTAAAGTTAGGCTTGTAACTAGGTAGGCATCTACATATTTTTTTCCAGTGGTGCTGAATGGTAAAATTCAGACCCTGAGAAGCAATCATTTGTCATTTAGAAGCATGAAAAACAAACTTAAATTAGACTAACTGCATTGCATGGAAACTGCATTAAAAAGACCCAAACAAACCAGTGTTTTGACTGCCATGGTAGAGGTGTATTGGCTAAATGATGTGGAGAAATCATTCATACCCATAAAAATCAGACTGATCTCCAGACTCCCCTAAATTGGAAGTTGGACTAACACACATTCCCCCAACATGTGCATCTTTTTGCTCTTGTGTATTGTGGCACTATTATTTTGAGAATCCTGCTATATCAAGGCAGCATGTGGCAATAAGGAGCATGACTGCCTGAAACATGCCTGGCTTAATATCTAGTTATTTAGAGTCTCTAATTTCTTCTTAGGAGTAATTTTAAGGGAGTAAATTGCCTGGATGGCACATCTCAGTATTATTTTCACAACTTAAAATATTTTTCAGTGTCTGAGAATATCAGAAGCTTAACTTTTTTTTTCTTTTTCTTCCCCCTGGAAGCTCTGACATGGTTGAATGCACACACAATTAGCCCCCAAATTTGATTAAAATGTTCTGGTGGCTCTGTTCTGCTGTATTGTCCATGAATACTGATACCACACCACAGAAACAAAGAGGCTGTAATCATGAGAGAATTATTCCAGGAGGGGGTGGGTCAGCTTTTGTGGCCTGCATCATGCGGGAGGTCAGACTAGATGATCATAATGGTCCCTTCTGACCTTAAAGTCTATGAGTCTATGATAAAACCTAATGTCTTTAGAATTTGTTCTTCTCTGTATTTGCTTCAGCTGTCTGTTCTGGAGACTTTATATGTTGATTTTAAAGGGTTAATTTACAGATGCCTTTCAGTTAGAGGGAAATGGATATAAAAACCCAACACCTTTGCCATATAAGTAGCCTCAAGGCATCCTGTGTACAACATAATTAAGCACTTTCCAGTCTTTCATTTTGCCTCTTCATTCCTGCAAAAATGACAATGAATCAAACCACAAGCACAAGTATTTATTAGATTGCATAAGTAGAACTCTTATATCTGAATTGCACCAAATTCTTTTTTCCCAAAATAGTCACATTCAATGAAGGTGCCGAGGAACCTCTTAATTTACAAATGGACTTGGAGTCACCTTCCAAGATAAACCCACTTTTACCGTTTGTTTGTTGTGGGGTTGCAAAGTAGTCTCTTTTTAAATCTCCATCTTGGGCATGCTGTCAATCACAGAAGCCTCCCACTTTGCTGATTCCAGTAGTAGCTATGCACATAGATAATCCTAATGTTTTGGCCTCTCATTGCTTTGGAGAAAGGAGTTTGAGGTTTCTGATAAGCTTGCTTTTCTCTCTGCTTAACTTAAACCCACAAGCCAATGCAAGCGGGGGGAGGGAGGGGGAACACCTCAAGATAACAGGGTAAGTTGATGCTAAGTAATTGACAGATTGCCCTTTTAAAAAGAGCTTCCATGATTTGAAGCTCCTTTCCATCTAACAACTCAGTGCTGAGATTAAGGCTGGTTTATAAACTGTAGTACAGCTCCAAAGCTAACACTCTAGGCTGGTATGAGGAGCAAACAGTTGATACAGTAGAGTTGTTCTAGATTAATACTAGTATGTCAGATAAAATTTACATTCAGAGTGACTTTTGTAAAAACAAAGTTGAGACTAAAAGACCAGAAGTTGCTTGTATTAAAGTGCAGTTTTGTAAGCTTAAAAGCTGAAGGGTGCAGTTTCCATATGAGACGGGAGCTAGGCAAACTTGCAATTAGTTGCTGGATTCAGTTCCACTGATAGCGTTCTCAGTCTGCTGAGGAAGGGTTTAAAATAATACAATGGTACACAATGGGGCAATGTATAAAATAACAGGAAGTGCACACTTGTTTGTGTAGTAATAGAAGGGTGTCTCTGTTCTAGATAGTCATAAGGCAGCTTAGTATCCAAATATCAAAGTATTTACAGGTCAGATTTTCAGAAGAGATTAAGGGAGTTAGTCACTCAGTTCCCATTGAAAATGGAGGGGAGTTAAACTCCATATTTTGTTGGTGCCTCATTTAATTGTCTTGTTTTCAACAGGTAGCAAGCCCTTGTCGGCACACAAGGTACATCTACACTTTAAAAAAAAAGGGCGGGGGGG